>NC_067495.1:136105654-136335654 GCF_947179515.1 Apodemus sylvaticus | reverse complement strand
CATAGGATGGCCTTGTCAAGTATCAATGGGAAGAGAGGCCCTTGGTCTTGTTAGGCTCAATGCCCCAGTGTAGAGGAATTCCAGGGTGGGGAGGCAGGAGTGGGTGGGTAGGGGAACTCCATCATAGAAGCAGGAGCATGGGGGATGGTATAGGAGATCTCTAGGGGAAAAATCTAGAAAAGGGATAACATTTGAAATGTAAATAAAGAAAATATCCCATAAAAAAGAAAGAAAAAATTTTTAAAAAAGAAAGAAAGCAGGCTAGCAAGCCTTGAGGAACAAGCCAGGAAGTAGCACCCCTTCTTGCTTTCTGCTTTACTTCTTGCCCTACTTGCCTGCTGTGACTTTCCTTCATGATGGACTGTACGATAACATAAACCCTTTCCTACTCCATTATAGATGCTTTTATGACAGCAATAGAAAGAAAATTAAAACACACATATCTGGTTCTGGGTGCTGTAGCCAATGATAGGTAATTTGATAAATGTTGATACTCTTGATAGAAGTGAGGTCCATGAGAAAGTCTGGGAGACTGTACCCTTTGAATTCCCACAAGCTCCTCTTAGAGCTAAGTATGAAGTCCAGATGTGAAGATGGAGATGCTCTAGAGACCATGACTCTAAAGATAAATATCAAAGACATAGAAATTGCTATGCTCATTCAATAGGGTGAGTGGGTGAGATACATGGAAACTAGTGTCCTTCCCAATAAGGCTTTAAGTACCCTATGACAACCACTCTGAAGTAGCTTATCTTGTCATTCCAATTATCAGAACTTCTGCCTACTATACTGAAGTGTTTGTTTTATAATATATATAAGTATATAATCCAGAAGATATGTATAAGCCTCTTACAATATTAAGAGCTTATATATCTATAGTGAAGTATCAAAATCATTAAAACTTCACAGTTTGCATCTACTCAGCTGTGTATATGCATGTGATTCTGTGCTTACACACTACATATTGTCTCCTATAAGCTGTACTGCAATAACCTTATTCCATTATATGCAAGAGTTTCCATTGCTGCTATAATCTTCCCTTATTTTCTCTCTTAATTCCTAGCAAATTTTGTGTTCTATGTCTTAATAATAATATATTACAAATATGATACAAGAACTATATAAAATGTAACCGCTAGTGATTGATTATTCCCTTCCAAATAATTTTTATGAGGCCATTTAAATTAGGTATTCTCTAACTTAATAAGATTTAGAATCAATTATAATTTTTAAAATAAGTAATTTCCACCATCAAGAGGACAGATTGGCAACCAACAAATTGGGAAAAGATCTTCACCAATCCTACATCAGATAGAGGGCTAATATCCAATATATATAAAGAACTCAAGAAGTTAGACTCCAGAAAACCGAACAACCCTATTAAAAAATGGGGTACAGAGTTAAACAAAGAATTCTCACCTGAAGAACTTCGGATGGCGGAGAAGCATCTTAAAAAATGCTCAACTTCATTAGTCATTAGGGAAATGCAAATCAAAACAACCCTAAGATTTCATCTTACACCAGTCAGAATGGCTAAGATTAAAAATTCAGGAGACAGAAGGTGTTGGAGAGGGTGCAGAGAAAGAGGAACACTCCTCCACTGCTGGTGGGGTTGCAAATTGGTACAACCACTCTGGAAAGCAGTCTGGCGGTTCCTCTGAAAACTGGGCACCTCACTTCCAGAAGATCCTGCTATACCACTCCTGGTCATATACCCAGAGGATTCCCCACCATGTAATAAGGATACATGCTCTACTATGTTCATAGCAGCCCTATTTATAATTGCCAGATGCTGGAAAGAACCCAGGTATCCCTCAACAGAAGAGTGGATGCAAAAAATGTGGTATATCTACACAATGGAGTACTATTCAGCCATTAGAAACAATGAATTCATGAAATTCTTAGGCAAATGGATGGAGCTAGAGAACATCATACTAAGTGAGGTAACCCAGACTCAAAAGGTGAATCATGGTATGCACTCACTAATAAGTGGTTATTAACCTAGAAAACTGGAATACCCAAAACATAATCCACACATCAAATGAGATACAAGAAGAAAGCAGGAGTGGTCCCTGGTTCTGGAAAAACTCAGTGAAACAGTATTTGGCAAAACCAGAACGGGGAACTGGGAAGGGGTGGGAGGGAGGACAGGGGAAGAGAAGGGGGCTTACGGGACTTTCGGGGAGTGGGGGGGAGCTAGAAAAGGGGAAATCATTTGAAATGTAAATAAATTATATCGAATAAAAAAAATAACAATAAAAAAATAAATAAAATAAGTAATTTCTGTGTTGTAATTCTCCAAAAGTATAGTCGTAGGGTCATATAACAAGTGTACCTTTAATATGAGAAGATACCACTTATATTATACTCCTCTCTACCTTGATATTTTTTATTATTAAGATTGTATTTGAGAAGGGCTTAATATCCTGAAAACTGTTTCTCATGTAATTTGACCAATTTTTAAAATGCTAAATGTTGTGCTATTATAAAAGCATTTGTTATTTATTTATTTTATTGTTAATGCAAATTCTTTCAGTTAAACTAATCTCTGCATAAAAAGTCATCTTTTCATAGTGCATTTTATGTAAGTTTTTAATTTTTGTGTATTTTAAATTTAATAGAGCCATGCTTTTCTTCATAGACTGTCAAGATCCAATAAAAACATGAAAATAATATAAAGAATTTTCACATATGGAGAGGAAAGAAGTGAAAAATGTATCAATAATTTTTAGATTTTTTTATCTCAAATATGTTGCTCTTAGGATTCCCTTCTACTCCTCCCTTTCTCTCAAGCATATACACACAGAGAAAGAGAGAGAGAGAGAGAGAGAGAGAGAGAGAGAGAGAGAGAGAGAGAGAGAGAGAGAGAGAGGGAGGGAGAGGGAGGGAGAGGGAGGGAGAGGGAGAGGGAGAGGGAGAGAGGGAGAGGGAGAGAGAGTTCAATCCAGAATGAGGCTTTATAAAGTTGCCCACAGCATTTTATTCCAGATGAAGCAGTCACCTTTATTACTTATACTCTCTTCATAACTAAGGAAAACTGTTCACATGCTGAATGAGGGAGACAGAAGGGCTCCTTTCTCCAGTCAGTTCCTGCTGCTCTAAGACTTTGATTGCCATCATGAAATGAGAAGGCTATTTTTAATTAGAAAACTGAAAGCTAAATCTTATGTCATAGTGACCTGTGGGATATGAAACACATACTCTCATACTGCCTGTACTAAAATACATTCATATAAAAGCAACTTTCGGCAGGAAACTAAAAATTAAATTTCAGAAAATCACAAAATAAATAACATGCTTTCATAATCTTCAACATACTATAAAAGACTGTTCAGACATGAACCACCATTTAGGATTTACTATAAATAATAAAGTAAATTCTATTAGCTGAGATTTCATGACCTCAAAGTAAAGTCTGAGTGTTTAGTTGGTTTATAATGGTATGCCAAAATACCATATATGTGATGCTTTGAACTATGAACATACTTTTATGGGTCATAGTTTTGGAAGCTAACAGCCTATTGAATGCCAGCATGTTCAAGAAAAGATGACTTCTTTCATTATCACAGATGAACATTTTCTGGCTTCTCTTCTTTCCCAAACTAGAGAGAACCACATGTCTTTCCTCTCTACTTGTGAGGACACATTTCCTTTCACCCTATCACAGGATCCTCACTCCCTTGAAATTGACTAATCCTAATTGCCTTTTATCACTTTTGGGGAGGGGGATGATGCTTCAACACAATTGATTTTTAGGGTCATGAATATTTAGTCTATAACAACGACAGGTGACATCAAGATCTACCTTTGTTCACCTATGTCTCAGCCTGTTAGTTTTCAAGGTGATATTGTGACCCCTTTCCCTGTTGCTTTTGTACAATTAACAGAATTATTGGAAAGTCATTATATGCTGTTAACTTTTTAATAAATTAGTGTCATGGCTTAACCTTTCTTGCTTTTTATACAGGATCCTCTCTGGGTTTACTTCTTGTTTTGTTTTAGCAGTTTAAAGATAATTTCATATATTATAAGGAATTTTGATACAAGAGTTAGAGCATCATACCTGTGCTCAATTCTTGGCTCCTATGTGTACTTGGGCATGATTTTAACTTTGCAAATTAATGACCCTGTCTTTAAAAGAAATTGATGCAGCATTTTAAAAAGCTTTAAATTTATTGTAAAATTGATTTTTTCTGCCTTTTTCATCTTTATGTTTCACTTAATGATATATTTGTCAATATCAGAACAAGAAATTATGAATATGATTCACTCAATGGTAGATGTTCCTCCACTTGTTGCTATGCACTTATATTAGAATGCAGACCCTTCCTTTACATCATAATCCAGTCACCTCTGAAAATTTCCCCACCTTTTCTTCTGTGATCTAAATTCAGCAGATCATCTTCCAAAGGGGTTCATTTCACTTGCCAGCTCCAATTTGTACTCAACAGTAATCTGTGTTGTGTTTTGAACCATTGTGGGGGACTGTTTATTTTTCTAATATGTACTTAGAAATCTCAGAGTGGCCCATATGTTATGGATTTGTGATTACAGATTTAGATAGTGAGATTTTCCAGTCATCTCCTGCTACCCTTATGATTGACTCACTGGGGATTATGGAACAGATATTGCCCTACAATCAGCAGGCCTTCTAAAACTACTTGGGTGTCTTTGTCCATAACTAGTAGGACCAGCTGAGAAAAAGTACACAAATACTACAGAGCAGCTTCTTATGATCTAGAACAAGAATGTAGTTATATATGTATTCCTATGAAATGATACAGTATGATGTGATGTGGTCAACGAAAGTATTTGTGCCAAGAAGAACTTAGAGCCTCCAGGACAATTAAATTATCCACCATTAGTTTTGTGTATCCTACATAGCAGATATTTTTAATAAGAACACTATGTCATATCTAGTTGACCTGAAAAATCCTATAATGGAAGTCCTTAAAGGTTTATCCAGTTTTCTAACGCTCATATGGCAAGAAGTGCCCCTTTAAAAATATATGTATGGGATACCTTGATTCTTTCCAGCATCTGGCAATTATAAATAGGGCTGCTATGAACATAGTAGAGCATGTATCCTTATTACATGGTGGGGAATCCTCTGGGTATATGCCCAGGAGTGGTATAGCAGGATCTTCTGGAAGTGAGGTGCCCAGTTTTCGGAGGAACCCCCAGACTGATTTCCAGAGTGGTTGTAATAATTTGCAACCCCACCAGCAGTGGAGGGATGTCCCTCTTTCTCCACACCCTCTCCAACACCTGCTGTCTCCTGAATTTTTAATCTTAGCCATTCTGACTGGTATAAGATGAAATCTTAGGGTTGTTTTGATTTACATTTCCCTAATGACTAATGAAGTTGAGCATTTTTTAAGATGCTTCTCCGCCATCCGAAGTTCTTCAGGTGAGAATTCTTTGTTTAACTCTGTACCCCATTTTTTAATAGGGTTGTTCGGTTTTCTGGAGTCTAACTTCTTGAGTTCTTTATATATATTGGATATTAGCCCCCTATCTGATGTAGGATTGGTGAAGATCTTTTCCCAATTTGTTGGTTGCCGATTTGTCCTCTTGATGGTGTCCTTTGCCTTACAGAAACTTTGTAATTTTATGAGGTTCCATTTGTCAATTCTTGCTCTTAGAGCATATGCTATTGGTGTTCTGTTCAGAAACTTTCTCCCTGTACCGATGTCCTCAAGGGTCTTCCCCAGTTTCTTTTCTATTAGCTTCAGAGTGTCTGACTTTATGTGGAGGTCCTTGATCCATTTGGATTTGAGCTTAGTACAAGGAGACAAGGATGGATCAATTCACATTCTTCTGCATGCTGACCTCCAGTTGAACCAGCACCATTTGTTGAAAAGGCTATCTTTTTTTCCATTGGATGTTTTCAGCCTGTTTGTCGAGGATCAAGTGGCCATAGGTGTGTGGGTTCATTTCTGGATCTTCAATCCTGTTCCATTGTTCTGCCTGCCTGTCACTGTACCAATAAATACCATGCAGTTTTTAACACTATTGCTCTGTAGTATTGCTTGAGGTCAGGGATACTGATTCCCCCAGATTTTCTTTTGTTGCTGAGAATAGTTTTAGCTATCCTGGGTTTTTTGTTATTCCAGATTAATTTGATAATTGCTCTTTCTAACTCTGTGAAGAATTGAGTTGGGATTTTGATGGGTATTGCATTGAATCTGTATATTGCTTTTGGCAAAATGGCCATTTTAACTATATTGATCCTGCCAATCCATGAGCATGGGAGGTTTTCCCATTTTTGAGGTCTTCTTCCATTTCCTTCTTCAGAGTCTTGAAGTTCTTGTCATAAAGATCTTTCACATGTTTGGTAAGAGTCACCCCAAGATACTTTATACTGTTTGTGGCTATTGTGAAGGGGGTCATTTCCCTAATTTCTTTCTCAGCCTGCTTATCCTTTGAGTATAGGAAGGCCACTGATTTGCTTGAGTTGATTTTATAACCTGCCACTTTGCTGAAGTTGTTTATCAGCTGTAGGAGCTCTCTAGTGGAGTTTTTTGGGTCACTTAGGTAGACTATCATGTCGTCTGCAAATAATGATGGCTTGACTTCTTCCATTCCAATTTGTATCCCTTTGACCTCCTTATGTTGTCCAATTGCTATCCCTCAACAGAAGAGTGGATGCAAAAAATGTGGTATATCTACACAATGGAGTACTACTATTCAGCCATTAGAAACAATGAATTCATGAAATTCTTAGGCAAATGGATGGAGTTAGAGAACATCATACTAAGTGAGGTAACCCAGACTCAAAAGGTGAATCATGGTATGCACTCACTAATAAGTGGATATTAACCTAGAAAACTGGAATACCCAAAACATAATCCACACATCAAATGAGGTACAAGAAGAAAGGAGGAGTGGCCCCTGGTTCTGGAAAGACTCAGTGAAACAGTATCCGGCAAAACCAGAACGGGGAAGTGGGAAGGGGTGGGAGGGAGGACAGGGGAAGAGAAGGGGGCTTACGGGACTTTTGGGGAATGGGGGGCTAGAAAAGGGGAAATCATTTGAAATGTAAATAAATTATATCGAATAAAAAATATATATATGGATATTGTTAAACATAATATACAGAAATATATAATCAGCTTAAAGTCTTGAGTATTTGGGATTCCTCACTCATGATTACTTCTAGCAATGGATGACAACAAGTAGAAACTGTTAATGAGACTTTAATGAATGAATAAATTGTGCCCTTTTATATCTCCCTTTAGTCCTGAACCAAATGATTGACAATATTAAGGTATATGGAAATGAAATTATCACCTCAGTTTCATATTTCGGATAATATGTTGCAGAGAGTGTGGCTGAGGTCTGTGCCTAAGAAAATGATATATGAATTTTTCAAGAAAATATTTCGAGTATGGAAAACAGCTGATCTAAACATAACCAGTTTCTTCTGTATATAGTGCATCTGATAATGATGAGGGGGAGGAGCAATGAATGGTGAGACTTTGATTTGGCTTCTTCTTGAAGTAGACTTTGAGTCAAGATTTGAGTGTAAAATGGTTTACTTGGGCGATTATTTCTGTTAGATCATGCTGGTAGCTGGAGAAATTCTTGTAATTTTAGGAAATTATTTCAGCTAATTTGGGAATTTTGGCAATCTGGTAATTTGGGAGATGATTTCAGCAGAAGCATGCTGTTATCCAAATTGTTGATATGATGTAAGCTCTCAGCTACTGCCCTAACACTATGCCTCCCTGCCTACTGCCATTCTCTTCTTGATGGTCATGGACTTACCCTTTGAAATTGTAAGCAAATCCCCAATTAAGTGCATTCTTTTATAAATTTTCCTGGTCATAGTGTTTCTTCACAGATAGAAAAGGAACTAAGACAGCCATTTATGGAGTAGGAAATGGTGCAGGAAAGAATGGAATGTCACTCAATGCACAGTACAATAATGAGCAAGTTTCAGCTGTAGATAACTAGCACTAAATCATCATGGAGATTCTAGCGATGAGTACATCTCAGATTTCAAAAAATGGAGGTTTTAGTTATTCATTATTCCTATAAGTTCTTAGTTAAGGTCCTCATCTAGGAATATCAACTCCTTGGCTATGATTGAGTCTAGCCTTCTGCCTAGGCTACACAGGGTTCTAGGTGACAGATTTAATCCTGCAGGCAGAAATTATAAGTGCTTACATCAAAGATATGCCCTTTGTCTCAGAAGTAATAATGAGTACTGAGGGATGCAAACACCCATTTGATCTTGGAGCCAAAATAAAACAAGAAATCACCCATCACATTTTGTGAGATTAACTAAGACTTTCCTTGCAGAAACCTACATTTTTCCCACAAGAAATCCAATAGGACTCAGTGAAAATTTTATTTATGTCATATAAAAGAAATGCAAAGATATTGTTTTCTTGTTTATTTTTCTGTTTATAAGTTTAAAGTGAGGGTCCAAGAGATCAGAACCACTATTAAGGTCTTGGCTTTTACAAACCTCTAGAAATCATCCGTGGCTTAGAGTGATGTCATTATGTTCACCTGCCCCTTGATCGTAAAGAAACCCACAGACATTAAGGTATCCTGTACCCTGGATGCCCCAGTCTTTCTGTCTCAGGAAATAAGAGATAGAGTCACTCAGAAAAGGGAGGTCTCATCTTTAAGAAATGAAGAAGGTAGGATAGATTCAGGAAGTTGGCTTAGTGTTGTATTTCAGGTAGCTATAAAATAATGATGATTAGAAAATTCATAAAATAGAATGGAGCTGAAAGACATGGATGAGTATTTGTGTGAAAAACAATGGCAGCTCCGAGGCAGAGTGGAAAGAGCTATCTGGTCTGGTGTCCATTTTTCCTAGGTCTTAGCACTTGGCTGATTGGTGAACAAGGGCTCAGGAGGAGGTGAGGTTGGATAGCTCTCTCAACAGGCATTCTGGAGGTAGATTCTCTAACAGAACTGATTGATTTTTAATTAGTGAATAGAATTTGTCAAAGACATTGAGCAAATTTCCATGGCTCTTTGTAATTTCTTTCATTTTGAGACTTGGAAGAAGAGAAATTATCTCAGTGGTGGCCCTACTCTCATTAATGAGGCATTTGCTCACCTGACTGAAGCACTGTACAAATAAAACTAACATGATAGCAGGAAGAGCCCTTGTTCAAGGTTGGTCTGGATATAGTCCTTTGGGAAAGGTGTGTTGTTTCCATTAAGTTATTTCTTCCTGGGTTCTTATCTTTGCACTAGATCAAGGACAGGCTTCTGACTTCTTTCAATAATTAAAGGATGAAAAAATTGCTCAAATAATATCCTTATTAGTGCTGATTTTTAAATATTTCCTTTTCAATGAGTAATTTCCCTTTTCCCTCTTTTCGCCTTGTTTATTGTAATTCTAGGTAATTTAGTTCTTCAGATTTTCACAGGTCTAACAGTATCCAACTATAATTGGGGTGTCTAAATAGTAAAAGCCTTTTTCTGCCCAGGTACAAGAGAACAAAATCATAAAAAGGTCCTGTTCCTAAAAGGGGAAGATGTTGTCTGGTTGCAAATGTCTCTGAGACATAATGAAAAGGTAGTTTCTGTTTATTGCTGTAGCTTTGAATGAGCTGGTTTTGTTAGGGACTTGTTTTCTCTTTGTCCAAGAACAACACAAGAACAAAAAGCTGGCTTTGAGGAAATGTCAAGGACAAGCTTTGTGTGCAGCCAGAGTGAGAATCAGACTGTCCTCTTCCAGGTTCATGCTTAGAGCTCTCTTTTTGTTTCTGTGTTTGTTTGTTCTGGATGAAGTTGAAGAATGATATACACATACTCCATGGGGACTTTAGTGGAAAGCTCAACAGAACCTAGATGGGAGACTTTAACTCTGACATCTCAGTTGTTGGACAGACCTGTGACACTATACATGCTTGCCCAACTGAATATCTTAAAGTACATTAAATGCTTGTGTGCTTCTAGAGGCTCCATACTTTAATTCACATATAATTTTTGTTTTTGGTATGGTTAGCTGGCTTCTTAATTAATATGTCTTCAGAGCCAAACTCGGTAAAGTCAGTGTTCTGTTCTCAGATTGGCCTCTCATTTGAAGAGTGACCTTTAACATCTCCATGGTTCATCCCTTTTCTGTCTCCCATGTGGGTCCAACCACTCTTGTTTAGCATGGTGAATGCAAAAGGAAAATGATTGTGAAAAGTTCAAAATGTAAATTGCCATGGAAACATTATGGCATCGATAAATCATGTATCCCCAGAAGAAGATGAAGAAGACAGATTAATAAGATAAAACACTCCATTCTTCAATCTTGAATTAATCAATCTCTGTCATCATAAATAGAATGACTTAAAAAGAATTATAGCTCTGTGGTCATAATTTTTCTGGGCTAGTATTTTTTTATGTCAGCCATGAACAGTTTTATAAAATGCTCCTTCTCCTGGAATATATGAGAATACTAGTGTCCAAGAGTCAGAAGCTGTTTGCTCAAGAATCTAGGAGGTCATCAGTCTTTCCTCCACCCATTCCACTGGAAGTTGGAGGAACATGTTATGTCTGACTGCAAGGTAAATATTTATGTTTCAATTAAGATATTCAGTCATTCCCAAGTAATTCCTGGAACAAGGCATTATTCTGAGTGTCTCAGAAAGAATAGATATTAGGAAAATTCAGTTCTTGGATTGATATGTTTACAGTAATGGTTACAGGAGGAGGCATACAGGTCAATGGATAGGTTTCTGCAATGCAACATAAAATATATGCTCTGGAGATCCAGAATATAAGATGTTCCCATATGTTGGAAGAGAGTCAAAACCCAGAAAATCATGTTAGGTAATGAGAATTGAGAAACACAAGGCATACATGCTATGCAATATGTATATAGAAGAAGGCCTGACAATGTGTACAGTGTGGTAATATTTGAAATAAGTATAGACATTCATTTCAATGTCCATAAAACCAAAGTATATTTTTCTAACTATATTACAACATACTGTGTTGCTTTCCGTTCCTTCTCTTTGCATGACTTTAGCTGAGATTTAGAAATCTCATTTCTTTCTAGAATTAATGAAGATGAATTCAGGACTTAAAGTGGCTTCTCCTGTAGAATGGCTAGTCATTTGGGGGCTCTTTTTAAGTTGATGCTTCCATTTCCTTTAGGGTTTTTATGTGTTTGTTTTGTTGTTGATTTTTTAGATAGGATCTTAAATATAGCCTAGCTTCAGGTTTCTGAGCCTCCACAACCATCCTTAATCAGCCCCTCAATCATCAGTGTGTATATACTAATACACTGCATGTGATACATGTGTTGCATTTACTCATTCATTTGCTCATTTATTCATTCATTCTGTGTAATATGTGCTATTTGTATGGTACATGCACAAGAGTGTGCAGGTACACATTTCTGTGCACATGCATGTCTTATAACTGGGCACAACTTATTGTCCCCAGAGAGACTACTACTGAACTGAAATCTGTCTGTTTAGGCTAGTATGGTCTTTCAGCAAGTCCTGGAATCAACTGCCTCTGTCTCCAGTGTTTGAGATCCAGTAATGTACAGCAATGCCTGACTTTGTATACAGGTTCTGGGGACTCAAGCCCAGGTCCTTGCACTTTTATAGCAAGTCTTCTTCTCACAGAGTCACCTTACAACCCCTGATTTATTCTATTTTTTTTTGTAATAGGGGTCTTATTATGTATTCTCAGAGTTTAGTTTCCTTCTTATCTTTTTAAAATTTTACTCTTTTATTTTTATGTGGCAAATCTTGCCAGTCTTGCAGGGTGCTGCTGGTGTTTTTTAGAAAAAAATCTCCTATCTCATCATAAATGAGAGCCTTGGGCAGTAGCTTGCTTGGGGCCATTCTGACCTGGACTTTGACTCTTAAATCCCAAAGAACATTCCAGACAGATGGTACCCTTAGGCAAATGCAGGACGATGTGTAGTTTGTAGTTTGATCTTATCTTTATACACTCTCAATGAATGAGCTGCTAGTCTAGTATAACTCCTTTGAGAAACTTGGCAACCTTAGTCAGCCCTGAGCTGTCTATAGGGCATCTTAAACATCTTCTAGATTCCATGATAAGCCAAGAAGTTAATAGTGTAAGAACTTTTTATGTGATAACCCAATTTTTAAAATCCAGTCTTCCTGGGCCACATTAGTTGCCCATGTGGTTGCTAATTCACATACATGGATACCAAATAGCTAGTAGTATGTTCGCAATATTTTGTTTCACTTAAATAAAATATTCTAATATAATCCTCAGGAACATGGTGTGAGATCTGTATTTTATCCATTTTATTGAGGAAGAACATAGGAATCAAAGTACATATAGGACATATCTAACACCTCCTTGCTAGCAATGTTATACCACTACAGGAATAATTTGCTGTTCTTCTACCTTGCTAGCCGATCAGCACAAGCCCTAACATTCATCGGCCTGCTGTATTGGTACAAAGTTCTGAAGCGATGTTTTTCTATTAGATGTCTGTGATAATCAGAACTTTTTGAACTACTGGTGATACACCAATAAAGTGAAGTGAGGAGGTCCCCATTGGTATGTCACTCGGGTGTCAAGGCCAGGGTATTGTTGTGTTTCAGCAGTCATATCCCCCACCCCCTGGATTTAGAACAGTTCTCAAATAGGAGAGGCACAGACCCTAACATAATTACCACTTGCTTCATTTTGGGTCTTTTCTCTCCTCTTCTACACCTACTCACAAGCCTCTTGCTCTGTGTGAGAGCTGCAGTAGGAGCTTTGGCAGTACTAATTGTCATCTCTAGGCTCCAGGGACCAAGGAAATAGGATAACAAAATTCTTATTCAAGGATATTGCATCTTTAACTTGCAGAAAAGCCATTTTAAGACAATTAGAAACTCAGAAGCAGAAGCAAACCTAGCTATTCAATTTCTTTCTTCACTGAGATTCCTGAAATAGCATTTAGCATAGCTTAGAAGATACAGGATCAAATTCCAGTACCTGCTATGTATTTCTCCAAGGCTAAGTTTCATCATCTATAAAATGGAGATGGCAATGGATAATAATACTTAGTCCTGATTCATAGTGTAATTGCAAAGATTAAATGAGATAACAGATGTACCATATTACATATTTTTCCAGTGAACACTCCATTGCAGAATTTGAAATAAAGCAATTGCTTCCACCAAAGGCAGATCTTATGAATAGTTTGTTACTAATCCTACACTTCAGCAGCAATAGCACTTCAAAATCCAGCACCAGGCCAAATGTGACTCACCAGCAAAGTGGAATAATACCTATGTGGTTTTAGTTGGAGAAGTCAAAACTCTGCAGAAAGGATTAGCTCCTGTAGCACACAGTGACTCTGGTCATGGTGACTTGAAGTAGTAATAATGCCCAGTTTTTCAAATTGCCAGGTGTGAATAGTTATTTCACAGCAGGCCTTGCTTCTCTTCTTATAGAAGTAAAGCTTAAAGATTCCTGGAAGGGACTTTCACTGTCTTCCAAGTGATATAAATAATGAATAATAAAAGTGAGATTACAAATAAGATGTCTTATGTAAAAGCAATGTTTTCATTTGACATACTTACTGGATTGCATATATGTCTGTCAAGTCTGCCTATCTATCTATCTATCTATCTATCTATCTATCTATCTATCTATCTATCTATCTATCATCTATATGATGATTAAGAACACACATACTTCCATCCACAGACTATTGCCATTTCAGCAAAAGGAATTATTTCTGCGTCCTGTATGTGCATTTTATTTTGCCTACCACAGCAAATATCCAAGTCTCTGATGAAACTTAAAGTATTTTAACTAGTATACCAGGATGACTTTCTCATCTGGTTTTGACATTCAATAAATGTTTAGGTTTTAAATTTTACAAGGGAAAGATTCCAATGAGCTTGAAAGATACACAACTCACTAATAAGAATTGTTTAATAATGTGAACACACACACACACACACACACACAAGAAACAGTTCCGGGATGACCTAAATCAGAACCAAACACAACCACATCCTTACCCTCTAGAAGCATGCTCAGTGGTATGCCCTCTATCCAAATATAGCCTCTAGGTTCATGCTCATCGAAGCACAGGAATAGGGCTGCAAATGCAAAGGCCATGCAAGCTGCTTCCTACACTCAGTTCTGTTGATGTCAGAAGTGCAGAACCTAGACACTGGGTATTTTGAATGAGCTTCTGTTCTCTCTACCAAGGCTGAATTGCTTCACCTCCAGCGGCAGTGTGCATTTCTAGCTCCCTGTTCTGTTTCCAGCCCACAGTCTTATTAACAGTTTGTGTTTGCTTTGTTTATTAGTGAGGAAGGAGGGGGTGCTTGCAGAGGAGTGCCTGAGGTAGGTAGGTCAAATGTCTTTCTATCAGAGCCTGTCTTAAAGGGGCTCTGCTGAGAAGTGGGGAGAGTTCAGAAAACTCCCTGCTATCCCCGATTCCTTCAGCTAAAATAAGCTAAGTTGTTTCCCAAGGCTTATCCTGTGCTTCACTGACTGGCCAGTATTCCTTGGGGAAGCGGAACCTAACTCTACTGTCCTATCCAACTTGAATGATAAGTAAATGAAATTGAGAGCTAAGTAGCCCCTTTGTTACAGAGCACTTCAATGAAGCAGGTGTCTATTTTTGGAAGAGAAAGAGTGGGGGGAAGGTAAGGTTTATTCTTCGGGGATGGACAGGTAGAATAACAATCTGCTAAAGTTTAACATTCAAGATTTTTTAGCTCGGCTGCAAATGAGACGCTTTTACCTATCTTGGTGCAATGCTGTCAGTGTAATTACACATCCCTGGACAACCAGCATATGAACAGCAGGAAAAGGACATGCAACCTATGCCTTAGAATTGGGAATTATGGGCTCATGCTATAACAATTGCCTAGGTGGTTGAATTAGGGGTAAATAGGTATCCTGATAGCCAAAAATATTGAAACCTCAGGTCTCAGCTCAAATATTAGTGAGCTCTGCTTTATCATGTCTTTCAACATAACTTTTTACTGACAGTGTCCTTGCATTGGTGTCTCTGAAAAGGCTTGTGCCTCTCCTATGTGCCAAGGTTATTTGACCACACTGTCTTTTGGGGTTCCCTCCCCGTCCCCCTGATAGAATGACACAAGGCTTAACCCTATGCAAAGAGGCTGTCTCCTCTCACTGCCTCTCATGATGTGTTGATTATGGCCACCTGTCAGGCTCCATTCCATTGCACTTCTGGCTTTCCTATTCCTGGGTCATCTGTCACCCTCACTTGATACATACCGAGGCTAGTGAGGCTCATTTTGTGGCTGTGAACACTATTGCTCCCTGCTACTTTGCCTTTCCTGATTTTTTTTTTTTTTTTTTGAGTTGTGAATCTTCTGGGTCCCTTCCTTTCCTGCCTGAGCCTCTCAAGAAGTAGTTTCAAGGTTTTTTTCTATATTCTTTGTTTACATTCCAAATGATTTCCCCTTTCCTGGTTCCCCCCTCCCCATAAGTTTCCTAAGCCCTCTTCCCTCCGCCTTTTCCCCAATCATCCCCCTCCCACTTCTCTGTTCTGGTACTCCCCTACATTGTTGCACCAAGTCTTTCCAGAACCTTCTTTCCCTCTCCTTCCTTCTTCTTGGGAATCATTTGATATGTGAATTGTGTCTTGGGTATTCAGAGTTTCCCAGCTAATATCCACTTATAAGTGACTGCATTCCATGTGTGTTCTTTTGTGAATGGGTTACATCACTTAGGATGATATTTTCCAGTTCCAACCATTTGCCTAAAAACTTCATGAATTCATTGTTGTTAATTGCTGAGTAGTATTCCATTGTGTATATATACCACATTTTCTGTATCCATTACTCCATTGAGGGACATCTGGGTTCTTTCCAGCTTCTGGCTATTATAAATAAGGCTGCTATGAACATAGTGGAGCATGTGTTCTAATTTTATGAGGTCCCATTTGTCAATTCTTGATCTTAGAGCATAAGTTACTGGTGTTCTGTTCAGGAAAATTTCCCCTGTGCCCATGTGCTCAATGCTCTTCTCTGGATTCTTTTCTATTACTTTCAGTGTGCCTAGTTTTATGTGGAGGTCCTTAATCCATTTGGAGTTGAGCTTAGTACAAGGAGATAAGAATGGATCGATTTGCATTCTTCTGCATGCTGACCTCCAATTGAACCAGCACCATTTGTTGAAAAGGCTATCTTTTTTCCACTGGATGGTTTCAGCTCCTTTGTCAAAGATCAAGAGACCATAGGTGTGTGGGTTCATTTCTGGATCTTCAATTCTATTCCTTTGATCTACCTGCCTGTCACTGTGCCAATACCATGCAGTTTTTAACACTACTGCCCTGAAGTACTGCTTGAGGTCCAGGATACTGATTCCCCCAGAAGTTCTTTTACTGTTGAGAATAGTTTTAGCTATTCTAGGTTTTCTGTTATTCTACATGAATTTGAGAATTGCTCTTTCTAACTCTATGAAGAATTGAGTTGGAATTTTGCCTTCTTGCCAAAAGCAATGTATAAATTCAATGCAATCACCATCAAAATCCCAACTTACTTTCATTTATTTTTGTTTTTTTTTAAATTTTTGTTTCGTGTGTATGTGTGTGTGTGTGTGTGTGTGTGTGTGTGTCTGTGTGTGTGTGTGTGTGTTGAATAACTATTGCAGACACTTAGGCTATCTTCAGACTTTGCCATTATCTGATTCATCCAAACACGTGTACAAACTTGTAGTGCATGTGGTATTTTATTTTATAAATAAATAAACAAATAAGCAAGCTTTTATCACTCCCATCCCTTTACATACCATTGTTGTTCTTCAATGAACACATGTGATAATATGTTTTTTATTAATTGTTTATTAATTCTTTCTATTGCCATTCTTACTAGAACATGAAGGTCAAGAATATACTTTGCTGGTTCAATTCACTGCTCTGTTGCCAGGTAATAGAGTGGTGCCCACTACATGTCAGGTGCTCAGGAAATATGGCTCAAATTGGTGAAAGAATGTATGAATGAAAAGATCTAATATAATAAAGGCAATGAGCATACCCCTAAAATGGGAATACTATCAACAGTTAACATTTGTTGAATGTTGTAATTTACCCTTTAATCCTCACAATAAGTCTGTATGACATATGTTGTCTTTTATCTCCTTTATTTTGTAATTAAGTGAAACTGGACTTGGTGGTTTAGTGATTTGATTCTGGTGTTGTAGGGTCACAGCTTAGAAATGATGACAGCGCCAGTGTTTGATTCAGATCCAGAAAGCAATAATTCTAGACCTGACATCCTGAAGGAGTCACTTGACAATGCTTTGAATTAAGTTGTATTTTGAATTCCCTTTTATGTTTCCTACACATATTTGTGAGACTATGTCATTACAATGACCATGGGAGGTGACTGTTATTTTACTATTGTTTAAAGTGCATCATATATGTGCTTGTTATTGTAAGCTCAGCATAACAACAAAAAACATACCTCATTGTTCTGTACTAGAAATAGTCTTCTATATTCCTTCAGTTCTATGTTCATGTTGAGGCTCTATCAGATGGGGAATGGTAATTCCTTTCTTTCCAGGTATAGGAAGGAGGATTAAAGGCCATCATAAGGAATTATAATATGGACCTATTTTTATTAGATGTAAGACCTAAATGAGCTTCTTGCTAACTGACTTATTATCGTTCTTGACAATTCAGTTTGTGTGTAATTCTACTCCTCAAAAGAAAATGTGAAACAAATCAATATAGAGAGACATAAACAAATAAGTATGTAAATACATCAGAACACAAAATGACACAGACTCAGAATTGTCTACTGGATTCCTTGGAGACAGTACATATTCTATGTATTTTATGTGTAGCCTAAAGTTCTCAGTGTCCCTTAAAGCATCGATTTCTTTCTGGGAGTTCTCAGGTACTAGTAGCATGTTGGCTCTGGGAGAGTGTATAGAGTTTAATTTTTATCCTGATGCTAGCACCCACTATCATTCATTGTCAGAACAACCATATCATTTTTTATGTTTATTAAAACTGAAGTGCCCACTGTGGCTAGGCAGTGATGGCACACACCATTAAGCCCAGCACTTGAGAGACAGGAACAAGTGGATTTCTTGAGCTTGAGGCCAGCCTGGTCAACAAAGCAAGTTCCAAGACAGCAAGAACTACACAAAGAAATCTTGTCCCAAAATAAATAAGTAAATAAGTAAGTAAGTAAGTAAGTAAGTAAATAAATATAAATATCTGCTGTTTGTTTATGTTATGATTAATCAAAAACAGTTTTATTCCTTTTATAGGACATGGCTTTAGTGGCATAGGCTTTAATTTTAGCAATTAGGAGCCAGAATCAGAGGCACATTGAATAAGATGCTGTGTATCTATGACAGGTTCAGGAACTCATTGCCTTTCTTCAAAGAATTGGCCAGCTCTAGCACCTTCTATTCTTTTCAGCTTCTCACTTCTCCACGAATCCCAGGCTGTAAAATCATTCTATTCTACACAATCAGTGTGAAACTAGGTATGTCCTTTCTCAGTGTTCAAACTCCTACCAATCTCCCTGAGCCATTATTCTTCATATCTGTTCAGATGGGTCAAGTGTATACTTACTTCTTTTATAAATTCACTGAGATCTCAAAGCTCTCTTCAATAATTTGCAGTGATGTACATCTAATGAGTAAATCACCAACAGAATATAAGACCTTATGACTTTAGTTTCTTTCATTAGGCAAAAGTACATTTTATTTACTAAATCTTACCTCAAAATATATTCTATCAGTTTACTGAGTCTTGCCACTAAATATATTCTATTTATAAATCAAGTAAGAAAAGTAACCCACATAGCACATGTTTTTTTCATGAAACACTTTGGGAGTTTTGACTATGTTTACATATTAAAATTACTTGAGCCAGCTTTAGTGACATGGACTTTAGTTTTAGCATTTAGGAGCCAGAATCAGGGGCATTTTGAGTTTTGGGGCAGCTTGGGCTCCTTAGCAAGATCCTGTCTGAAGAAAGGGGCTAGCAGTTTACTCAGTGGTGAAAGGCACTAGGTTGAGCTGCCAGTATCACAAAAACAAAACAAGCCACTTGAAAGGGCTTACATAAATGATGAATGCCCAGGCTCTACTATAGGCCTTTGGAAGCAGAATGTCAGAAAGTCCAAGTGCAACTAAGAGTGCAGACCACTAAAGTATCAGATTTGCACTGTGCCCTATACCCAAAATTATACTATGTATTACCAATATTGATTATAAATTCCTGAACAAGAAAGATAAAACATAAATACTTCGTTTTTTCTCAAATGACTAGTAAAGGGCCTGAATTATAGTAGGTACTAAGCAAAGAGTTAGAGATGTTATAAACAATTTCACTTACATTCATTACTTTCTGTCCCTGCAAGAAGTACCAGTGTAATATCAACTTATGTCATTCAGAACTCCTAACTCCTGGGACCCAAATATTAAATCACATCTTCTTGGAAATTACAAAGAGCCTTTGGAAATCTTTGAGTTTATTCCATGTACTCATACTTAATGTATACCCAAACAATCATTTTCTTTTTATCTACTAGGTTGGAGTTGGCCAGATTCTTATTTGAAAGAAACAGTGAGCATGATGCAGCCTGGGCCTTACTTGACAGGCTGCCTTCTGTCTTAAGAAATAAAGAGACAAACCCAAACTTAAATGGAAGTATTTTTAACTATGCAAGGAAAAAAATCTGTCTCATTTTCAGCCTTAGCTACAAAGACATAGAGATACAATAGAAGCCGCTAACCAACATTTTGGATAGTTCAGGGTACTGTGTGGTACCCAGGTAAACAGCTGTGGACTTCACTACACAAGGGAAAATCACTTCCCTGGACCAGATTGATTGCTTTGTGGTTGATGGGGTATATTTTTATTGATCCCTACTTGTTTTCCTGTTTTAAATTTTTATAGACTTGTGAGATTTCTGTCTTCTTTTCTGCAGTAACATTTTCCAGCAGTAACATTTTCCAACCTTAAAATTTGACTGCTCAAGTATTGTGTAGTAGGAATTTGGAGAATTATTTTTATTGTTCTCCTAGAAGTAGTATGCAAGGAACAGTCATTAAGCTTGTCCCTGGATAGATGACAGCATGTGCCAATCAATGGTTTTGTTTTGTCAAGCTGTTTTAAAATGTTAAACTGCTAGGAACCAGATACTTTTCTAAAAAACTGATTTTCCCACCTTTTCAGTCTTTTCACTCTATCTAGAAATAATAGTGAGTCTAGAGGCCTAAGAAATTGGTCTTTCTTTAAATGTTTCATAATAAAAGATAATTTAAAATTAACCCCAATTATCTCTAAATTCAATATTAATCATCAGGTACAGCTCTTTCTCATATAAAACTCATAATATTCTTGCCAGTAGATTATTTTTTGTTATTTAATTAGTATGTTTCAGAACTTCAGAGTTTTTAGGTAAGTGTTCCAATGGGCCACTTACACTTACAGTACCTTAGAAATGGTTTGACCATATTATTTTGGTATTTAGATTACTTGGTATTAGTTGTGTTATTTGGTATTTAGTAGTATGTAATTCTATTTTTCTTTTAACATAGAGTATATTACTAAATACATCCAAATTCCTTTATAAAGTTCACTGATGAGGCACACTTCTGTTATGTATTTCTAAACAGATATTTCTTATGGAACGTTTCAGCCAATATTATTTTTCTCTTCTTTCTCATGCAGTGCATGCATATACACATACATACATACCTATACACACATGCATGCACATACATGCACACACACACACAAACACATAAATTCAATAAATATAATTTCAAAAAATGTTTCAAGAGAATGTTTATGAGCCAGGACCGCTGGCTCAGTGTTGTATTCCTAGCCCTTGGGAGCCTAAGGCAAGTGTGAAATCCTGTCTCAAAAGGAATCTGTTTATCACACAAAATGAGTGCCATGTTTATCCAGTTATGGTATGACTATCCAAATAGCCACCTCTATTGTGTGTCTTCCTTGAGCAGTGCAATAGATATTTGCCATCATCATCAACTCTGCAACTCAGAATCCTGGGCGACTGGAAAGTAGATTTTAATCTCCCCCATAGAAGATGCCCAACCAAGTCCAAAAATGGGTTTTTCCTGGTTTTCCTTAAACTGTTGCTTCACTAATCTAAAATTATCCCATTTCTCTAGTTTCTCCCTATTAATTGTGAGGAGCCCTGAATGTATTAACTCTTGTGTCCCAATTAACACTCATAAAATTCTTCTCTCTCATAGTCCACTAATATGTCATTGTTACATACTCTCCTTTAACTAGTCCTTTCTTTCATTGTTGCCAGTTAAGTAGTTCTTTAGATTGATTGCCCCCTTCTTCGCTTGCCACTCTCATGCACCCAACTCCTTGAATTTAGTTGCTTTCTATTCAAACTAATTGTATACCTTTGCTAAAGTTTCCTATACTGTTGCCTCCTTCAGGTCTAATTTGACTACAGTAGTTGCTATTTTCCTTCTGCTCGGTAAATAACACGTTAGCATAGCAAAGCTGTCTCAGTTTCTAACAACCCCATCATCACTTAAAAGAAACTACTCCACTTATCTCAGACAAAAAAAAAACTGAGCTTTTAATCTGTATCTTTTAAACAATATTGTTTTCCTTCATTTCCTTTAAATATGTTGATTCATCAGACATCTTCAGTTTCATTATAATGAGTCTGGGCATAGATTGCTTTGACTTATCTTTCCAGGAGCTTAGTATGTTTATTAGATCTCAAGATGTGTATCTCCTTTAATTCTTGGAAAAATATTTTCATTATATCTTTGAAAGGTTTAATGCATCCATTCAGTTTTTTAAATCTCTTTTAAAAATAAACCCTGTTAGGCTTTAATTTGAATTTTTATGTCTATAAACCTTACTTTTATAATTCCCATTTGTTTACCTGTCTGTACTGCAGTCTGTTTATTTATTCTTGAAAAGCTTCCAATTTACTGACACTTCAAATCTGCATGGATTCAGAAAATCAGGAACCTTTAATAATTCAATTTCCAGGAATCTTAACATCTTCAAGCTAACTGGAAATTCACTTGGAAGATAGAATTCAGTCATACCACCTTTATGCTGTGATAGATAGATCCTTTGTTATTTTTCCTGATATTAAGTGTTTCATATATATTGGAGAAATGGATGAATCAATTCCTCTGCATAACAAACCTGTGCCAAGTGAAGAAATGTGACAAACCTGATCTCTGAATTTATGGATCACAGAGTTTATATGCTACTTAGGTAAAAAAAAAAAAAAAAAAAAAAAAAAAACAGTGACTTCCTGATGGGGCATTAGTTACAGGAGGTTTCTTGGAGGACTGGGGGCATGGAAGATGTAAGGGAAACACTGTTTCCTTTGGCTCAAGAAGTCACTCTAGTGCATCCCAAAGGCACATCAGCAGTGCTTTTAGTGCAGTGAGATTTCCAGTCTTCTGTGTAGGTTTTCTAGTAACAGGATAGCCCCAAGGTCTCTTGTAAACAAGAATCCTCTCTATATTGTAATTAAAACAATGCATGTCCATCCAGTACTAAATACTAAAATGGGGAGGAAAGAGGAATCATTGCTTTAACAAAAATAGAAGCTGGTCTAGCATACCTCTCTTCACATATTTATTCACTTTTTATAGGAATCATGCTGTGTAAACCACAGTGCCCAAGATAGACTTTGTATGTGCTTGTATATTGGAAGAAGCTGTAGTAAGATATTTGGAGTTTCTAATAAGTGATCTAGAGAAATGCACAACTTGCAGCATAGATAATCCAAGAGATTTCAGTTTTAAAGGGATACTCTGGTGATTGTGTTGAGTGGAAAAGTAAAAAATTACAAGTGGAAAATCAAACTGGAAACCTACTGGGGGAGTTCAGCAGAAGAATTTTAGTAACTACGACAGGTAAAATTGCATGTGCATTCAGAGTAGTAGGATTTAGAACCGAAATTGGAAGCAGAACAAACAGAAGCTGCAGATGGAGTATAAGACATTCAGCATATGGAAAAAAGAAAACAATCATCTGCATTCCTAGGTGTTCTTTTCTTCGAGGTGGGAGACAAACAGAAGGAGCACAAGTACAGGAACAAGGACCAAGAGTTGTAGTTTTGACATGCAGTATTTTTTACTTTGCTATTGATGTGATAAAACACCATGACAAGGCAACTTGTAGGGAATAAAAGAGAGCTTATTTGGTCCCAGAAAGATAAGAGTCCATCATGGCTAGGAGTCGTGGGAGAAAGTAGCAGACACGGTAACAGGTTTACTGTGTGCTCACATTTTAAACCACAAACAGGAAACAGAATGAACAGGGAATGGTACAGTCTTTACAATATCGAAGCTTGCCCCCCAGTGACATAGTTCTTCTAACAAGTCTACAATCTACCCAAGCAATGTCCCCAAGTAGAGCCCAAATATTTAATAAAACATATGAGCCTATAGGTGACTTTATATTTTAAACAACCATACCTGACAAGGGATAGAGGCCACATATTGGGAATACTGTATAAGGACTTGTTCTTAAGACATTGGCCATAGTCCTGTATGCAAACTTGAGTTAGTGGGTTTGAGCATTAGTATGTAATATGATCTACTGGTGGCATTTACAATGTGGTTTAGGTACCAAAGGAAGGCCCTCCCCCATTTGATAGATATATAGGGAATATTGTGTTAAATCACAATCTATTATCAGTGAATTAAAAGAACCTCCTGACATCCCAGGACTGACAGAATGTAAGTTCATTTACCATTTAAATTACCATTTTTATTCCTTTCTCCATTCTCTTTCCCTAAAATGTAGATCATTCTGTCTTCATAAATTCAAGGTGTGTAAAAAAATATGCTAACCCACATGTGGACTTGACACCTTCATTCACAGAATACAATCAAGTCAGAAAGTCACTTTCACACCTTCCTTGTTGATAATTCTAAATTATAGACAGTTTCCTGCAAGAAGCATGTAGAAGTTACTTTGGAATAAATGTATTGCTTTGAAGTCTCTTTGGTGATATCCAGGCATTTGTTGATCAATTTTTTTGTCTTAGCTTATATTTGCCATTTAGAAATTTCTTTCCCACTGTAGCTGCTTTGTGGCTTGGGATTCAGAAGGTTATTTTTTTTCTGAGTATAAGTCACTTGGGACATTTAGCCTGTTTCTCATAAAAGCTCCCTAGGGTTTCCTAATGTGCCGCCCTTGACAATTTCTTCCCTACTGAACCTTAGTGATGTCACTGTTTTTTGTGCTAAAGAAAGAGATGATAAAGCCAGGGGGTGGTGGTGCATGCCTTTAATCCTAGCACTTGGGAGGCAGAGGCAGGCGGATTTCTGAGTTCAAGGCCAGCCTGGTCTACAAAGTGAGTTCCAGGACAGCCAGGGCTACACAGAGAAACCCTGTATCAAAAAACCAACCAACCAAACAAACAAAAGAAATCTTTAAAAAAGAAAGAGATGATAAGAAGACCTTTCCCAGACTTGGAAGGATGCTCTGTGGGATGTGAATGTAGGGGAGAGCCTGGGAGGGGGCTCTGATGTACGGAGCAGTGGCATTATAATCTGCTTAAGAATTGTGACATTGGAAGTTATAATTAAACATAGGGTTCCATGTACTCATGTTTCTTCTACTCATATATATCAACTGTAGTCTATAGTCAGTAAATGCTGTTTCTTGATATTCTGATAACACCCAGTTTAACCCCATAAGCCTGTACCTTTATTTCACCTCATCTACACCCTTCTAATATTCAAAATGCAGAAACGACCAACTTAGTTTTGAGTAAACTAAATAAAGATTAAAGAACTTGAAAAAATATTTCTCATCTGCCAACCTGACAGGTAGAATTGGAGCAGAGGAGATGCTGGTCCCAGCAGCAGAGAAATACATGCTAAAATAAAGTTTCCTCAAGAGGAGGAATGGCTACAACAGTTTTAATGTGACTGTCTCCTCTGAGGCCTTGTGAGGATCTTGAGAGAATACGTGAGAAGAAGAGGTGATTACAGACACGCAGCATCTTTTCTTCCTCACACTGCTGGTGGAATAGCAAACACAGGATACAGGCTCTATCTTTGCCATTTGTGAAATTGCTCTGATATCTTATAAAGATGTTAAAAGAGAAATGATTTTCATTCTTTTCTTCTTACAAATCTCCCCTTCTTCAGATTTGAGGCAGTTAGTCATCTCTTAGCACCTTTTGATTCATATATAATAAGAGTAGCTATGGATGCTTCAATATAGTAAGGAAAGATGGTATTTTAGATGCATTAAATAAAGGTAGTATAGTTCCTGTGCTTCTCCCTCAAATAACTGAGGCATAGAGGATCCTGGGCCTGCCATAGTTCTTCAGTGGCTTAGAAGGAAACCATTTACACCTACAGAGTACGGAGCAATGTTTCTGGGTTGGTTCCTAGTAGATGTTTAACAATGCTCTCTTAGTTTTGACCTTGCGCTAGTTGCTGATAACAAATAAGTGAGTCATATAGGTGGTACTTGTCCTCAAACAATGTAGAGCGTTTTGACAGTTAGCTAGCAGGTGTGAGCAGCACAGATTCTCCCCTGGTTTCCTTTGCTTATTTTATCTATACTAGAGGATGTCACTCTATGAACTTGTTACTAATGGAAGGAGGGTATTTAAACAAAAGAGAGTGTTTTCCTCTTGTTGCACTTGAGAAACTTTCTGGTATCCTGATGATTGAATTCAGAGGTAGTGGGTGGCATATCTGAATTTTATTCACATGGTGTAATTTGTCAGCAGTGCCCCTGAAATCCTGACTGGGGTACCCTGATCTGTTATGGGTTCGGATAAGTCCTCACCTAAGGAAAAAACATGGACTTTGGGTTCATTTGTCAGAGAGAGAAAAATCCCTATAATTCTGTATCTAGACCAGTGCCCTAATGCTGAAATGAATTTTTCTGACAAATTGCCAAGGCTGATCTTATGACATGGTATGAGAGCTGACACTCATCACTAGGAGCTTGTATATCTAGACAGGGAACTCTTTGTGCCCCAACCTGCCTAATGAACAGATGTGTTCAGCTTCAGATGGCCTCTCAAAATCTCCCAATCCCAAGACATTATGAATGATGCTAAAATAGGACAAAGATGAAACAGTTGCACACCATCTGTTGTAACTGCCTGTTGCTCTGCTGTTTCGCTAGTAACTTTCCTCTGTAGATTTCCAATAACTGTGCCCAATGCCATGTGGCAGTAAGGCTTGTTCTCAAGTCATTCACTGTATTTATTGATCGCTTGAGGAGGACATATCTTAGCCTTGAGATCTATGTACATTAGTCCACTGAGGCATACTGGAACCTCCTTCTGGAACTCTACATTGGATCATGGATGTAAACACTCACTCTCGACTGTATTATCACCTTAGTTTTAAACAGGTCCATAGATGCTGCTACAGTACGGGTGTCCTAGCAGGGAAGGCTAAGTGGAACACCAGCCAGAAAGTGATGTCAGAGGAAGATATGGGAAGGCATGCCAGGCAGACTAAATAAAATATAAACGTACTAGCTGAAGAAAAGCAATGGCTTAGCAAAGTTGAAAATCCTAGTTACATTCCAGCAGCTGGAGAGTAGCCAAGTCAATCCACTTATGTGTCTGTTTAACTCCAAAGTCTCTGAGTTTGCTCAAATTCAACCTGATGAAAGTGAAGCTACAAAATTTGGATATATCTAATTTAAAAGTCAGATGCCATTGAAAGTTTAAGGAGAAAACTTATTTGGTGAAAGCAGTAGTTTAGGAAGATGGATTTGTACACCATATGCAGGCTGGCTAAAAAAGTGAGAGGCTAGAAATAGAGACTACTTGGTGCATACTGCACAAGCATAAATATAAATGATTTAGAAGTCATTGCTGTGTGCTAAGACATTGATATTTAATTCTCCTACCATAACATTTATCACAGGTGTGTCTTTTACTGTCATAATAATTATATATTTATGTGCTGTAAGATGGTGTTTTGATATATATTCATTGTGTAATGATTAATATTAAGCTGATTAATGCAGCTCTTATTTCATATTCTCATTTTTGTGATGATAAAATTTGAAATTTATTCTCTTAATTATTTTAAATATGAAATATCTCATTTGCCATAACCACAACATTGTACAGTATAATAGTCCTCTGTCCCGTTTGTATCTTTATAGCTGCCATTGTCATCTCTCTTGGTTTACCTCTGGGAACACTGTTCTTTTTTCCTACTTCTGTGTTTGTTGATTTTAGATTCTATATATAAGTGAAATCATGCAGTATTTATCTCCCTGTAGTTCACTTAGTTTGCATGGCAGAACACTCTCCAAGTTTATTCACATGGTCTTCACAAATAAGATTTTCTTGTTTGTAATGGCTGAATCATATTGTAGTATTTCTATGCAACATGGCTTATTTATCTGTTAATAGCAATGTAGTTTGATAATATAGGGTTGATCCAGTGTTGCAAATCACACTACAGTGAAGACAGGAGTATGGATATCTCAATGTAATGCTTTCATTTCCTTCGGGTATATATCTGTAATGGGATTACTAGCTTATATAATAGCTCTAATTTTATTTTGTGATAGATCTCCATATTGTATTCTATAACTGTTGTTTGAGTTCACATTTCTATAAATTATGGACAATAAAGATTTCCCTTTTCTCTAAATTTGTGCCAGCACCACCTTCTTTTATTTTTTATAATGGCCATGATAAGTGTGCAATGATACCTCAAGGTCCCTTTGATTTCCTTGTCTTTAATTATGACTCGATTGCCTTAATTTGCTTTGTAAACTGACTGAAAACTTAAGAAGGATGTGGAGACATAGAAGGAAGTAGAAGGGATTATTACTTTCTTTTTCTTCCTTCACATGGAGTATAGGGTCCATGTAAAAGCCCTGGAGATAGGGACTCATTCATTGTTCTTACTAACAGCAAACATGAATGAACACACTGGTGGGGCTGCTGTAGCCCAGAGCATTTTATTGAGTTCTTATTGTTCTGTGATGTAGTCTCTGGAACTCTCAAAATGATCTTTTTATTTCCTAGAGGCTTAGGCTATTCATCATAGGATAGACATGCCAAAGCAGTTGGATGAGTGGTGGGAACAGTAGTGATGCCTGCTTCATCCTAACTGCTGTATAATTTGGTCCTGCATGCTCCGTTTCACAGAAAGGTTCCTCCTTTGTTTTGTTTTATTTAATTTTGTGTGGTTTTCTTTTTGAGTGATCAGGTCCTCAAATGTAAGTGTTATCCAGATAATGGTTAATTACTTTCTTAGTAGAGGTTATTATTTCTGTGATGAAACACTGTGACCAAAAGCAAATTGGGGAGGAAAGGGTTTATTTGGCTTATACATCCATGTCACTATTCATCACTGAAGAAAGTCAGGACATGGAGGCAGGAGCTAATGTAGAGGCCATGAAGGGGTGCTATTTATTGGGCTGCTCCTCAGAGTTTGCTCAGCCTGCTTTCTCATAGAACTCAGGGCCACCTTCCCAGCTACAGCCATGCCCACAATGAGCTGGGCCCTCCCCCACATCAATAACCTATTAAGAAAATGCCCTGTAGGCCTGCCTATATAGCCCATCTTTTGGAGGTATTTTGGCTTCCTCCTCTCTGGTGACTCTAGCTTGTGCCAAGTTGACATAAAACTAGCCAGCATGCTTATTATCAAGAAACTCTTAGTTAGCTTTCTGTTACTGGAACTAACACCTGAGATAGTCAGCTTAAAGGAAGAAATGGCTTAGTTTGGCTTATGGTTTTAGAGTTTTCACTCCATGGTCTCTTGAACCTATTGATCTGGACTTGTAGCACACCATGGTGGGTGCATGCTGGGGAGAAGTGCTGCTTATCTCATGATAAGGAAGTGAAAATAAGAGGCCAGGATCCCACAATCTCCTCTGAGGGTGCAGCCCTAAGAACCTAAATCGTCCTACTAGGTTAATCTCTGAAAGCTTCCACCAATAGTGCCAATCAGGCAGCCAACCCTTTAAGAGCTGTGTCCCTGGGAGACATTCCAAACTCAAACTACAGCAATGCTCCTAGTGGGATCATTTCTCTAGTCATTCAATCCTCTTAAGACAAGAAATGAAATGGATGCAAGAGGCTCACAGTCATGCTGTCTGTCACATTCCATTCCATACACAGAGGTAGAAACTTTTTTATTTTAATCTGTGATGATTAATTATTAATGCAGCTCTTCTCAGGGAAGCAGTCCGCATTGCCATTTCGCTTCCAAGAGACAAAGGAAAGATAGCTCAGGGTACATGGAAACACACAGTGTGTTTTTATACCAAGAGCCTTCTAGCTACCCCAAGCTGCCAAAATAATGTATGTCTCATTAATTTTCTCTGCCCATCTCTACTTGTATGTGAGGGGATTCCAAGGATGTATACTCCATATATATTTGCCTACATGTCAGAAAATACGTGGTTATCTAAAACCATAATCTGCTTTGACATTCTTTTGCACTGCTTTGTTTCATGAGAGAGAGGGTTTCAATTTAGCCATGATAAGCTATTACCAGACTGGTATGGGCATCATAGAAACCTTTCTACCTCATCCTCAAAAGGACTGGTATTATATCCATGTTCCACCACTCTTTACTAAGATTTTAGTTCTGATGAAGAAAATAGTTTTGTTGTCTGATAAACATATAAAATGTTGTTATTATATGTTATTGTATGTTATTATATGTTTATAATAATATATATGTTTAAAAACTACTTTTTAAATTTTCTATTTTATTTTTACATTTACCTTGGTGGTAAATACTGTTTTTTTTTTTCAATTAATTAATTAACTTTACATCCAGATGACAGCCCCCTCCACTCAGTTCCCCCCTCACATTGCCCCTCTCCCCACAGCCCCTCCTCTTCATTGCTGAGAAGGGGAAGGTTCCCCCTTGGTACCAACCTACCCTAGAACGTCAAGTCATTGCAGGACTAGGCACATCCTATCCCACTGAGGCCAGACAAGGCAGCCAAGATAGGGGACTACAATCCAAACGTAGGAAATAGAGTGAGGGCAAGTCCCCACTCAAGTTACTGGGGAGCCCACATGAAGACAAAGGTGCATGTCTGTTACCTATGTGTTGTAGAGCCTAGGTCCAACTCAGGTATACTCTTTGGTTGGCAGTTCAGTCTCTGACCCCTAAGGGTCCAGGTTAGTTGATTCTGTTGCTCTTCCTGTGGAGTCTCAACCCTCTGTGGGTTCCTTAATCCTTCCTCAACTCTTCAACAAGACTTCCTAAGCTCAGTCTAATGTTAGGCTGTGAGTCTCGCATCTCTTTTGATACCTACTGGGGGGAGTCATCCCTGTTTACTCGGTGGGTCAGTTATACAAATTCATTTTTAACATTTATTTCTGAGATTATGTTTATAACATTTCTCTATTCTTTTGTCTCCCTCAAAACCCATTTATGTTCCTTCCCATACTCCTTGAAATTCGTGGCCTCTTTCTTTAGTAATCATATTGTGTGCCTACATGTGTATCTTATATTTCTAAATATAAACATTTCAGTCTGTATAATGTTACTTGGATGTATGTTTCCAGGACTGACTCGCAATAAATAACCAATTAGTTCTCCTGTTCCTGGCTTCCCTCCATTGCCTATATATACTTCTTATAGGGTTGAGGTCTTATGGGCTTTCCCCCTTCCAATTTGGCATGTCCATTGTATTGTCCTTGTTCAGATAACATTTGGTCAGTCATGTTGCCAAGACATTATTATGTATTATTATTCTATTGTTCCTCAAATATCTCAGATAATTTGTGGGGTAAATGAGGTCAAAAGAGACTGACATAGGCTGTTCATTCCCTAGATGACTCTCTGCTCTACCTCTATTAGTTGTTCTGTGTATGTCAAGAACCTTCTTCTTCATTGAGGGGTGATGAATAGGTTAGTGTCATCAAAAAACAAATGTGATGATGGCTTCACCGTAAACAAGATACCGAATCACATGCCTATAGCAGACAAGGTGTGTGTGTATCTCAAGAGTCTCTGTGCTGGGCAGAGTAATGCAATGTGTAATGCAAAGGTATCTGGTAGTCCTCCTTACCCATAGAAAATACAGTTGTTTTTAGGAGTATTAGGCAAATTTCTGGGAGTGTTTGGAATTATTTTACTGATTGAAAGAAATTATGAGATGTTATGGAAAGATATCAGAGCTAAAAAGTTACCTCCATTGAGTGGGATTAGCCGGCAAATAGTTACCTGAGACAAAAATACCAAAGTGCAAGAACACTGGCAAGAAAATTCTATGAAAATGCTCAGATTGTCAAAAGTTTATATGAGACAGGTAAAGTGCTGCTTCACAAACTGCTGTCTGTATCACCAACATCAGAATTAATTTTTCCTCCACACATACTCTCTGGCTATGCATAAAGGAACCTGCATTTTATAAGCATGCTATATGATTGTTATGTGCACTAAAAATAAGAATCATAGAATGAATAATCTTTCTGATGAGTACTGAACTAATTGAAGAGCTTATTTATCTAAAGTTATAGACAAAGCTAGTTATCTTCATTCAGAGTAGCACAAGGGGTAATAAGTAGGTTTGGACATCCAAAAATAAAACAAAAAGTAAGAAAACCAACCAACCAACCAAACAAACAAACAAAATACCAATCTGTCTCCAAATTTTTTTTTTTACCAAAAATTGTTCCTGTCCATGCAGGGATGGTTCAATATAAGGAAATCCATCAATCCTATCCACTACATAAACAAACTGAAAGAAAAAACCATATGATCATCTCATTAGATACAGAAAAAGCATTTGACAAAATCCAGCATCCTTTCATGCTAAAAGTATTGGAAAGAACAGGAATTCAAGGCCATACCTAAACATCTTTAAAGCAATATACAGCAAACCGGTAGCCAACATCAAACTAAATGGAGAGAAACTTGAAGCAATCCCACTAAAATCAGGGACTAGACAAGGATGTCCTCTCTCTCCATATCTTTTCAATATACTACTTGAAGTTCTAGCTAGAGCAATTAGACAACATAAGGAGGTCAAGGGGATACAAATTGGAAAGGAAGAAGTCAAATTATCACTATTTGCAGATGACATGATAGTCTACTTAAGTGACCCGAAAACCTCCACCAGAGAACTCCTACAGCTGATAAACAACTTCAGCAAAGTGGCTGGGTATAAAATCAACTCAAGCAAATCAGTTGCCTTCCTATACTCAAAGGATAAGCAGGCTGAGAAGGAAGTTAGGGACATGACACCCTTCAAAATAGCCACAAACAATATAAAGTATCTTGGTGTGACTCTAACCAAACAAGTGAAAGATCTATATGACAAGAACTTCAGGTCTCTGAAGAAGGAAATCAAAGAAGACCTCAGAAAATGGAAAAATCTGCCATGCTCATGGATTGGCAGGATTAATATAGTTAAAATGGCCATCTTGCCAAAAAGGGATCTACAGATTCAATGCAATCCCCATCAAAATCCCAACTCAGTTCTTCACAGAGTTAGAAAAAGCAATTCTCAAATTCATCTGGAATAACAAGAAACCCAGGATAGCTAAAACTATTCTCAACAGCAAAAATAATTCTGGGGGAATCAGTATCCCTGACTTCAAGCAATACTACAGAGCAATAGTGTTAAAAACTGCATGGTATTGGCACAGTGACAGACAAGTGGACCAATGGAATAGAATTGAAGATCCAGAAATGAATCCACACACCTATGGTCACTTGATCTTCGACAAAGGAGCCAAAAACATCCAGTGGAAAAAAATAGCCTTTACAACAAATGGTGCTGGATCAATTGGAGGTCAGCATACAGAAGAATGCGAATTGATCCATTCTTATCTCCATGTACTAAACTTCACTCCAAGTGGATCAAGGACCTCCATGTAAAACCAGACACACTGAAACTAATAGAAATGAAACTGGGGAAGACCCTTGAGGACATGGGCACAGGGGAAAAGTTCCTGAACAGAACACCAATAGCTTATGCTTTAAGATCAAGAATTGACAAATGGGACCTCATAAAATTACAAAGTTTCTGTAAGGCAAAGGACACTGTTAAAAGGACAAAACAGCAACCATCAAATTGGGAAAGGATATTCACCAGCCCCACATCTGTTAGAGGGCTAATATCCAATATATATAAAGAACTCAAGAAGTTAGACCCCAGGGAACCAAATAACCGTATTAAAAATGGGGTACAGATCTTAACAAAGAATTTTCACCTGAAGAAATTCGGATGGCCGAGAGGCACCTTAAAAAGTGTTCAACATCATTACTCATTAGGGAAATGCAGATCAAAACAACCCTGAGATTTCACCTTACACCAGTCAGAATGGCTAAGTTTAAAAACTCAGGAGACAGCAGGTGTTGGCGAGGATGTGGAGAAAGAGGAACACTCCTCCACTGCTGGTGGGGCTGTAAGATGGTACAACCACTGTGGAAATCAGTCTGGAGGTTCCTCAGAAAACTGGACATGAGACTTCCAGAGGACCCTGCTATACCTCTCCTGGGCATATACCCAAAGGATTCCCCGGCATGCAATAAAGACACATGCTCCATTATGTTCATAGCAGCCTTATTTATAATAGCCAGAAGCTGGAAAGAACCCAGATGCCCCTCAAAGGAGTAATGGATACAGAAAATGTGGTATATTTACACAATGGAATACTACTCAGCAATTAGAAACAATGAATTCACAAAATTTTTAGGCAAATGGTTTGATCTGGAAAATATCCTAAGTGAGGTAACCCAATCACAAAAGAATACACATGGAATGCAATCTCTGATAAGTGGATATTAATTAGTCCAGAAGCTCTGAATACCCAAGGCACAAATTGCATCAGAAATGACTCCCATGAAGAAGTATGGAGAGGGTTCTGATACTGGAAAGGATTGATCTAACATGGGAAGGGAATATAAGGACAGAGAAGCAGGAGGGAGGTGATTGGGGAAGGGATGGAGAGAAGAAGGTTTATGGGACATATGGGGAGGGGGGATCCGGGAAAGGGGAAATCATTTGGAATGTAAACAAAGAATATAGAAAATAAAAATATTAAAAAAAATTGTTCCTGTCTAAAAGAAATTCAGAGACAAAACTGGAGTAGAGACTAAAGGAAAGGGCATCATTGAACAGCACAACTTGAGATCTATCCCATGGGCAGTGACCAATCCTTGACTCTATTACTGATGCTATGCTGTGTTTGCAGACAGGAGCCTAGCATGGCTGTCCTCTGAGAGGCTCTACCCGCAGCTGACTGAAACAAATGCAGATACTTACAGCCAATCATTGGAATGAGGTTGAGGACTCTTATGGAAGAGTTAGGGGAAGGACTGAAAGAGCTGAAGGGGATTGAACCCCATAGGAAGACCAACAGTGTCAACTAACTAACACCCTCAGAGCTCCCAGAGACTAAGCCACCAACGAAAGACCATATATGGGATGATCTGAGGCCTCTGACATGTGTGTAGCAATGGACTGCCTTTTCAGGGCTCAGTGGGAGATAATGTGCCTAATCCTATAGAGCTCAGAGGCGGAGGGGCAGTGAAATGAAGAACTCTGGGAGCAGGGACCAAAAGTGGGGCAACATTTGGGATGTAAATAAATAAATATTTAAAAATGGAGAGAGACCTTATAAAGGAGACCTTATTTATTTTCTGAAAACATTTAAAAATTTAAAAATATAGTCTCAGTCTCAGATGACTTGGTATGCTAAATACAAGCTATGTATGACCAATAAACTTTTGAGATGTTTGGTTTCTCTGTAGTAAATCAAAGAAATCTAAATTAACAAAATATTTATTTTATTTGATTTATTTTTACAAAGTTCATACGTGAATACATTCAATTTGGATCATAATTACCCCTTTCTGAAACTCCTTAATACACACACACACACACACACACACACACACACACACATACACACACACACACACACACACAAACACACACACACACAAACACAAACACAAACAAACACACAAACACACACTTAGTAAGTACAATGGTTGCCTGAAGTTACAGGGGTATAGGATTGACAGAATTTAGTTTCTTCTATCTCTTTACATTTTAATAGTAACTAACGAAAATTTCCACTGACATTGAAAAACACACCACATTTGAAAGGGCTCATTCAAATAGTATAGAAAACATATAGCCATGCTATATCTTTAAGTGTACAGATACTTGGAATTCTATATCTATTACACAAACTAAAATTTTCTTTGTAATTATTTTGTCCTAAAAATCTGATTTAGATGTTCATTGCTGCTTTGGGTGTTGACCAGTGTTAGTAGACTGATTGATAACATATTATGTGGTTGTTTAAAATTTAAATTGACTGCTGAGCAGTAGTGGTACACACTTTAATCCTGATGCTCTGAAGGTTCCATGTAGGCAAATCTCTATGACTTCAAAGCCAGCCTGGTCTACAGAGTGAGTTCGAGGACAGTCAAAGATACACAGAGAAACCCTGTCTCAAAAAAACAAAACAAAACAAAACAAAATTTAGGTTAACAGTGTGTTTTATTATCATGGACAGTGTGAACTGCCTATTAAATGGCATCAAGTGAAATATCAGAGAAATCTTTGACTCTGATTGTGTGAAAGGAAAACCTTATTATCTTTGAAGAAATTATAATAATGAAATTATTGCCAGTACATTAGCAGAGAACTAGATTTATATAGTGGGTCAATGTTTCCTTGTTAACTTCTTTGGGGTTTTAAATTTCAAGGCTTTCCTACAGGAAATATTCAACCACAGAGAGCAAAAAGAAGTTCACTGAAACATCTATTGCAGTGAAGAGAGGTATAAAAGATACAAAATATTTTCAATACATTTCAGTAATTTGAGTTGCTATAGAGAACATGGGATTCCAATTGATTCATGATGGAGCCTTTGTCTTCTTGCTCTTATTAACACAGCATTATCAATAAGGGAATTATGTTTACCTTGCTCTTTATTCTTATATACTGTAGTGCTTGGTTTATAAAATTCCCATGCATAACACCAACAATGGTAATACGAGAAAGGAGTAGTTCTTTGGGTGACAGCAATAGTTTGGGGTCTGCTCATCTTAATTTGCATTTTATGAATGTTAGGTAATCTTGATGGAGCATATAGTTTCAATAAAGCATCAAAAACATCTAGAAATAAATGATTTTCTTTTGTTCATTTTTCTCCTGAATTCTCCATTTGTATTCCACTCCACTCTCTTGAGTAAAATATTGTTTGTAGTCCTCATAGATATTAAATTGAATCTCTGTGCTTGTATTATGAATACAGTACACATACAGTAATATTCTCACGGGGTCATTTCTGGCAGAAAAATTTGTTTTCCCCCATGAAAAAGAAACAACTAAACTATTGTTAAATTCAAAACCACCCAAGCCCATACTAATTCTTTTTGGAAGCTGAGCCTGGGAATTTGAGCTATCGTTGTAGAGTACATTCAAACATATTGAGTTCTACTATATGCAGTAAAAATTTACAGAATCCTAACAAAATAAGAAAGAGTGGCCACAAGTTACTGGATTTTGTTCACCAGAGATTTAGTGAAGCAAACAGGCTGATGATAATCTGTCATACTTAGCTCAAGTCTTCAGAGAAGAGGAAATAGGTTCTAATTATTTGTGTAGGTGTTGTTACATTCTGGATAATAATAACACAGTCTCCATAATCAGATGCCTCTTTGACTCTGCAGTGTACACAGAGCTGAAAAATAGAATGAGGTAACATCTTTCTTTCTTTCTTTCTTTCTTTCTTTCTTTCTTTCTTTCTTTCTTTCTTTCTTTCTGTCTGTCTGTCTGTCTTTCTCTTTTCTTTATTTTGTAAGGAAACATTGACCCTGCGGAATAGTCAGAAGGGCCTGAAAGAAGCTTCTTCCAAATCAAATATGTGAAAATAAGAAACATCTATTCTACAGAAAATCGAATTTCTAGGCTAAGGGGCCCACTTGGGAGACAACCTCAGACACAAATCCATCCCCTAGCTCTAGTTGCAGAATTGACAACAGGAACTGGAGTTCTTTTATGAGTAAAGCCTGTTTGGTGAACTTGCTCTGTTCACCAAGATTGGCATCAAATTCGTATACACTGCCTCTACCTCTAAAGCCCTAGGATTAAAGCTACTTGATGCCACACCCACCTTAATCATTTTGATTGTTACCAAACCTTTTTCCCCTATGATCTTCTAGAATAATCATATTTTTTAAAAAAAATTTCTGTCCATATCCGTTGTATCCAATCAGCAAGAAAGAAGTTAGAAGTCCTTTAGTCTTGCTTCCATGCATTATGAATGCAGCTAATTCTGCTGTATCACTTTCCTCAAGTCATTGGCATATCAGCTTTCTGGGAATAGGAAACTCTGCTTTTTCGGTTTTTGTTTGTTTTGTTTTGTTTTTCTGGGTTTTGTTTTGTTTTGATTTTCAATGATCCCCAAATTATTGCAGCCTCTTAAATTGACAAATGGACAAGCTCCTCCCTCTAACTACAATGATAAAAATATGTTATAATCAATTTGGCTTGTTTTTGAGACTAGATCTCACTATATAGCGTTGATTGGCCTAGAACTTGCTCTGTTCACCAAGATTGGCATCAAATTCGTATACACTGCCTCTACCTCTAAAGCCCTAGGATTAAAGCTACTTGATGCCACACCCACCTTAATCATTTTGATTGTTACCAAACCTTTTTCCCCTATGATCTTCTAGAATAATCATATTTTTTAAAAAATTTCTGTCCATATCCGTTGTATCCAATCAGCAAGAAAGAAGTTAGAAGTCCTTTAGTCTTGCTTCCATGTCCCCTACATCCCAGAATGTTTTAGAATACAAAACAGTTGGGGTATACCTATTTATCCCCACACATGTATAGACACATATATATGTAGTGAGTGTTTAAATGGTAGTTCATTTCAAAAGTTTTAACCAAAAAAGTTCAATTCAACTAAAATAATGCTGCAAAATATGTATCTTTCAGTTGGTAGAAGTTTCTGGGCTTTCAATTTTCTTTTGGCTTTTGAAAGTAAATATTATTTTCCTTTATTTAGTTTATTACATTTGTTCAGTTGTCTCTTATACAATACATCCTGGTTGCAGGTCCCCTCCCTCCACTCTTCCCATCTCTCCTACCTCCCCTCTCCTCAAGTATACAGTCCTCCTCTGTTTCCTTCAGCAAAAAATAAGCAGGCCTCTGAGGGTACAACTGAGAATGGCATAAAAAGAAGCTGTAACATGAGGCACAAACTCTCATATCAAGATGTCAAGGCTGGACAAGACAACCAATAGGAGGAAAGGGGGCCTCCCCTCAAGGGCAGGCAGATTCATTTGACATTTCTGATAGTTGTAAAGTGTAGTAGACCCTGTTACCCTAATAATTGCAAATATAGGTGAAAAGGGAGGAGAAATGTCCTGCTGTTCCCTCTACTTGGCTCATTAGATTATGATTTTATTGGATGAGAGTGCTGAGCTACCTTCTGTGGACAGGCTAGAGGCAGGTGTGTTATCACACTGCTATTTTCCAAGGAACATCTGGGCACTTAATTTGGGCTTCATGCCAAGTGTCTAATTACAGGCTAGGTAACTTACTCGGACATACTGAAGGTTACTCACCTAGCAAGGCATTACATAAGAGAGCCTTCAGGTAATACTTTGCTCTATAACCTGCATTTTGTTCCCACCCCACAGTGGCTGGTGACTTTAAGTCACTCTCATCAAGAATCCCAGCTCACCACAAGAATGCCTGTGCGGTTGGGTGGGTAGTCATTACTGATCTGCCACTTCCTAGTTGCTCAATGTGAGCTCTCAGGCATGCCTTTTCAACTCTAGAGGAATCAGCTTCCTTATCTGTAAAATGCAGTGATAATCTTTTCCCAGACCACCTAACATTAGAGCTATGGCACTGCAATAGGTAGCAATTCAGTGTGAGAGACACAGGAGGAAAAGACTTATGTATCAAATTGCTGGAAGACCTATCTTAAAGGTAAATGATTAACATGAAATAGTAGGATTACCCCCCAAAAAGTAAATGGCCCTTAGGCTTTAGAGTAGACAACACTAGTCAGCATCACATACTCCTGCTACCTAAATTTTGAGTTGCTGCTGATCTTCATCATCTTCTGTTGATTCTCCTGGTTCATCCCTTTCCCATCTATACTGTATCCCCTGTGTTTCAACCTTTGCACTGTAACTCAGTGTCATTTTTCAGCTTTGATCCCCAACCTCATTTCCTCCCTTTTAACTCTCTCACCCTTGTTCTTACTTTTACTTTATTCTTGGCATTTATCTATGTGTCCCCAGGTCCCAAGTGAATAAATATTGGATGAGTGTGTTTATGGGGCACTGTAATCCTTAAGTGAGATGGACAGGCTCAGGGCTTATTATGTTTATTGTCCAGATGTCTCTGCCTGAATTCTAAACCCAGGTTTGTAGAACCAGCTGATATCTGAGCTCTGCTTCCCCTTCTTGGCATTCAAGGGCTCAGAAAAACCAATCAAGCTTGTAACTAGAGGCTTCCAGAAAGCACAAGCTATTCTTGGAAGCCCAATCCTCTGGTCAGCCCATGCAGGCGTCTACTTATTTCTAGCCCTATACCACAATAACTCCAGCTGTTCCCTCTTTCTGAAATATCATTCTTTAACTATTCCCCTTGTTTCTAAGCATCCTTCAGCTCTCCCTCCTCCACATAGCTATATCTCAGTGCTAAAGTTTATTCAGATCCCACCCCTGCTGACCTTTTGCAGCATTTATCCTCAGGCATGCTGGTTTCCTGCTTAATTCTGTTGTATATGTGGTGTACAGTTTTACTTCATGTCAGATACAATATTTATAATATCTAAGATATCTTTTATTTCCGAGGATTTCATTTACAGCAACTCGCCATGTTCAGAATAATCATATAACTTGCGTACAAGTTAGTCATATTGCTTGTAACTATAAAATTAGGATTTAGACCCTGTTTGTATCTATGTATTATAGACTCTTAATTACTCATCAGATGTGATACTACATGATTCAATATTATCTTAGCCTTAAAAATATCTCACACTGAAGCTAGAAAAGAGACATTGAATGTTTCCTTATTATGAACTAAATGCCCCCACTTCCTGAATTTTATATATTGAAGTCCTACATTGAAATGTGATCGTGTTAGAATTTGGGAACATCAAAAGCTAATTTAGATTTAGATGAGGTGATAACATGCATTAAGCGCCTAGTGTCCTTAAAAGAAAATGGATATACCTATATCACAGTTCTTGGATTTATGGCTTAGGAAACATTGCAGAAGTGGGAGTACAAAGCTTGTAAGTTTGTGCAACTTCATAAAACTTAGATATGGCATTGTTAATGGCACCTACCATCTGTATCACTTAGGGAAATAAGACCTCTCATTGTCCGATCTGAAACCTGTAACTCAACAATGTAATTAAGCAAGAACTACAACAATGTCTGTAGAATGAACAACTTGATAGGTTATATCAAATCCCTATGGGGCTATTGTATTTGCATAGACAAAGTTGAAAAGGTACCGCTTGAATAACATCTTGTTATAACTTTAAAATGAGCGAGTTTTCATCACACCTTAACCTCCAGCCATTCTGACAACCTGGGAGGCTAGGTTCTGGCTCACCACCACGTGGTACTCCTCTGTATATGATACACCTTTCTCCATTTGTCCCTTGGTTCACAATTATCAAGAATGGTGGCCCTTTCTAACAATTCTTCTCTGTCACATGAATGTGAATGATTTTTCTTTGAACATCCTCCAGTGCCTGCTCCTTTGGGGTATTTGTCATTTCTTTTAGCAGCTTGTTCAAGTGAGCCAGGGTATTAGATGTGCTACAAAACCTACCCATGCTCTCTTCTCTTTAACAGTAGGGAAATTTTAAGGGTTTCTTTCTTATAAGATCCTTAGGAAATGCACTCTGGGACAGATCGCCTGTTCCTACCACTGCACTTGGTCATGGTAGCAACAAATCAAAGGACTTTTGTGCTAGGTCAAGGGAATAAAACAACAAAATTTTCTTGTTGATGGAGCTTTGCATGCATCTAGTTCAAAGACCTATCTATTGTGAGGGACTAAATTTTTTCCCTTTACATTGCCAAGTACATACCTCTATACTTGGCAGAGACTAGGTGCACAATAAGCATCTGTTGACTAAATGAACACCTAGACAGAATACTGGAAATGTTTATGTTATTAGCCTGTTCAGAATTGGCCAATATCATCTATACTGTAGCAAATAATGCATTTTCTCCCTGCCTCTCCTGGCTTCTGTGTTATTCTTATACCTTCTATACTTCCACAGTCCTTTGTTTCTTCCATCCACTGGATGTAATATGTATTTGCCTCTGTCTTTTGCTCTCCTTTCTCATTTATGAAATTCCACATTAGTTTTGAAGAATGGAAACAACCTATGTTTTCTACTAAAAAAATTTAGTTGGGCAAATGCTTCTCACAACTTTTGTAGAAAGCAAAAATACCAATTACAGTGCTGTGTATCATGTTTCTATCACACAAGGAGATTATTGTGGACAACTTGATAGAGTAATGGTCATATAAATACAAAAATGCATCCTGGGTCAGGGAGGCTATTCACTCAAAACTTTGGGATAGCAATAACAGTAAATTTACCAGAAGGTCATAGGGACTTTGCAGAAATATCTTCAATGGGAGTTCATTCAGGGATCTTGTAGCAGCACTACGATTTTGCTGTCTCCCTTTTCCTTTGCCTTATTATTAGGCAGGAGGTTTGAGAAGGAAAAATGGTTCTGGCTTGCAATTAAAACAAAACAAAACAGCTGTCTTTTTATCACTATTTCTTTCCCTTCCATTTCTTCTCTTCCTAGTCAAAGAGACATGTTAAATTATTAGTAGCTTACCTTAGAAAACATCAGAAAAACCACCCAAGTGAAGGTCCCATTGCACACAGATCTCAGTGGAAGAGAATGTCAGAGCTCTAAACCAAATCTCATGCCAGGCTAACAAGGTGGGAAAAGAAGAGAGATGGAAGTCAAAGCTCATAAGAATTCCCTTGAGATCCAAATGCCTCAGAATGGTGCTCAAAAAGACTGAGAAGGGGTGCTGGCTTTCTCAGTTCCAGCACCTGAGGATTTGCAGTAAGACATGCATGCTGCGAAATAATAGGGCTCAGAGAGCAGTCTTCTTGTGACCATTGAAGTAGAACATTGCCAAAGAGTGTTGATAATCTGAAACTGCCACTTTGAACATTCAAGAAGAAAGTGAGGTAGTCGGGAAGGGAATTTCATTGGTTTTCTGCTTCTCATTTGTTTATTTTCTACTTCTTCCAACAAATATTTGACAAGTTGTTTTAGTTTGGTGTTCAGCTCAGTAACAAGAAATTATGGTGGCTAGAAAGATAGGTATGGACTAGTGTGAAAATTGAACTCATCATAAAGCTCCACTTTGAGTTCTACAGAAGACATATTGAGATAGTTATAATAGTAGGTGAGCCAAAACAAGGGCTATTTGAACTGATAATTGATGAATGAATGGGAATTGATAAAGAAGTCACTCCAAGGAAGAGGAAAATTATGAGTCATTTTATTCAGTGCAGAAATCAAGCCTGGAAATATAAATACAGTTAAGTACATAAATAAATTCTAGATGAAAGAGAGGTGCCTGTAGGAGTCCTTATTCGGTCTCTAAAGAGCCTAGAGAGGTAGATAAGAACTCTTATTACCCTTGGATGCCTCAGGCATGTTAATGCATTTTGATTCATGTAGTGAACCTGTTTTGGGGTAAGTCTAGATTGAAATTACTGGCCTCTCCTCATTAGAATATTATAATATTCTAGTGGTGAAGTCAAAAGAATTAATGTGTATTGACTTGATGTCCAGTGCTTTTAATGTAGTATCACATTGTGCTTCAACAAGAAAAACATGTTTGTCACATTCACAACAACTTGAGCAGTTGAGACAGTTGTTCTTTTGTACTAACAGCTGTTCAGAGCTTTCTTATTGTTCATTGAGCACAGTAGGAACCTGAGATTGGAAAAGGTAATGCTCATACAAAAACAGAATCTGTTGTAGCACATTGTTATGGCAGCCGTTCTGGCTGCTGGCAGGCTAGACATTTTACAAACTAAATGTACTTAACAATTCTCACACTGACTCTCAGTGTGAGGTCAATATTCATATGTGTACTAATTTACTTGCTTTCCAAATGAGGATGTCTAGGCTCAGGAAGGGTATTGGCATTATGAAACCTCCTTAATTCCTAGTTCAGAGCTGTAACATACACAGCATGCAGTCTAACTGTGTAGGCTGCGCTTCTAACCACCATGCTCTACTGCATCTGCATATGAGGCCCAAATGAAGCCAGTAATACTAGACCGGAAACAAAGTAGTCTGGGATACAGGCCAAAGAGTGCTCTTTCTGGCAGGACTCCCAGTCCTAGTTATTTAACCGGTACAGATACAGAAGATTAGACTAAGAAGATCGCACTGACCATATCTGCTAATTTCTGATCTTAAGTAGCTATGAAATTCTAGATTCCTACCATCATGTTCATAGCACTTTGGTATGCAATTCATGAAGGCATTCTCTCTGTCTACTATCGTTTCCTTCCTAAGTGATTAAAATGATAAAATAAAACTCTTACCCAAGCTTCAGTGAGAGGACTGCTATGCAGTTCAGTTTGTGCACACCTTCTGTAGGTTTCCGCTTTACAGAATTCCTTTACTCTTATCTCATGGGATTCCCATAAAGATATGATCAATGGTTATTCCCACTTTCTCCTTGAGAAACAAACTATAAAGATGAAAGGAGGAAGTTATAAAATTACCAGGGCTTTGGAGTCTTTGCTGGGATCCCTTACTACTGGAGATGTGTGAAAGCAAATGTTAGGGCTCAGTAGTTAAGAGTGGTTACTGCTCTTTAGCGTACTAGAATTAGGCTCACAGCACTTGCATACAGTGGTTAGTAACTACCTCCAACTCCAGTATGAAGAGATTTGACACTCTTTTCTCGCTTCTGTGGCCCTTCTCCACCACAGAATTATAAAATTATAAACTTTTATAAAAAATAATAAAGCAGACAAAATGATTAAGGAAGATTCTCCACATTGACTTCTACCCTTAACAAACACACATAATATATACATGCATGCATATATGCACACACAAGCATACACACAAAGAATATTTTAAAAAGAGAGAAAATGCATTCTCTGAAAGTCTCCCAGAGTTTGCAGTTCTGTTTTGTGCCCACATTGAGATGAAACCAGTTAGCGAACTATTTGGCTTTTAAACAATGTATGTGCAGAAACATAAGGATACTCTTTTCCTTCGAAATAAAACATTGTATCCAATAAGTATTGATTGTGTTCATAAATGCTGAGTTATACAGCATAAGATAAATGCAAAACTATCATACACTTATGTTTTCTAAAGGAAGAAATACTTGAAGAATATTTCAGTTGATGGATGCTACATGGGTTTCAGCTTTTAAGGGCTCTGGTGGAGGACATTTTTCTCTTATAGTATATACAACATACATATTTTTCTTTTGAATTTATTTGTTCACTTGGTAAATAACAATGGATCCTGTCTTGGAGTCTTTTGTTCCTTGTGACTGGCAAAATTGGTAGCTCTGAGCATTTTCTATTTCAAAACAAACATGACTCATAACCCATGTGGATGCAGTGACTGTAGTTGATTTGGTGAACATTTGAAAATACAAAGTAGGAATAAACAAAGCCATTACTGTAAGTGATTTTTAAAATGAACCTAATGCACTGGAAATAGTATGGATGAAATTGAGGGAAAACGTGTGAGCATTGGAAATACATTCAAGTTAGCTCAGGCGTAGAAGTGCGGTGATTTTGCTTATTTATTCAACAAATAGCTGATAGCTCTCACATTGATTGTTGCAGGCATTGAGGAGACATTCGTGAATTTCTAAAAGAAGTGATGAAAATGACTTTTCTCTTAGAGCTGAGCCACAGAAGTGGTGGGAAACAATAAACATAAAGGCAACATATTTTTTTTAGCTGATGATTACTGTGGTAGGAAAGAGTGAAGCACGGAGGATGGCTGGCAGCATTGGCAGTCCTTATTGAACGCATCTTGGAAAAGACATCAGAGTAAAGATCTGAAAAGGAAAAGAGGAAATGAGGCAGACATTTCTACGAAAAAAACTTCAAGGAAAGGGAAGAGCAACTACAGAGGCTTTATGATGATGGTGTACTAGAGTGTCACTGCAAAGGGAACGAGCCAAAAAATGTGACCAGAGAGGTAGAAATATCACTGGCAAGTCTCTAGTAAGAAGTCAGTTTTACACAGAATCCAATAATGTTCAACCTGACAACTCCTAAATTCCTTTTCTGGAGTGCATGCACCTATATAATAGTTATGAGCATGATTTCTCAATAAGGCTCACATCTTTTTCTCTCTATCAGGAGCCCTCGTACTCAGTATATTTTTCTTATCTAGACCCCAAGCATTATACCCAAGTTGCTCAAGCCCTTTCACTCTAGATAAGACTAACTTCATGGTACAGTTCAACCTCCTGAGTTCTCCATAGGATCAGATTAAAGCTCCGTCTCCAAGGAGACCATAGGCTTGCGTTCTTCACTCCTCTTCCTGCTGACTGCAATTTCCCCAACAGCAATTCTCCATATCAGCAACTGATTTTAAAGACCCTGACCTAGGAGAACTGGTAGCAAAATCATTTTAGAAAATGAATTTACTCTATTTTTCTCTTCAGATACCAAGTTTGAGTCACATTTTATTTTACCAATTGCCCCAGAGTCAAGCAGAATGTTCATGCCCATCTCCACTGTCTTCCATTTTCTAAAGGAGCCAGGAAAGGTCATTTTTAAGCTAGAGATCACTGAAGATGCCATTATGGACACCTGTGAATGTCTTTCTAATTTGCTGCTCAATGGAGGAAAGCATTTTAATGAGGGTCTTGACAGCATTGTGTTACAGCGATTGATTCAGTATTCCACTGGTAGATGAATACATGGGGTGGGGGCTTGTGATGCTTCATTTATGCTATTTGTGATCTTAGTCAATACACATCGACCTGCTGTCTTGCAGTTGTATGAGAGTGAATATCATGCCTGTCCTTTTCTAAAAATCTGCAATATTTTACAAACCTCTTGTCAGACTATTGCTTTTTATTCCTGATTCTCTGCTCTCATGAGGGGAAGTAAGGTGAGACCAGAACTTCTCACCTCAGAGCATGTATGTAGGAATACTCATGAATGTAGAAACATTGACTTTTTTAACAGGGAAATATTTAGAAAACAAATCTCTCACGCAATGACTGTTTATAAATACAGATTGTAGCAAGTAGTGGAAGAATGTTTCCACTGAATGTCTTTTCATGTATCATGATGAAGAAAATCTAGGGTCCTGAAGCAGCTTTCCAGCCCATGCATGTCTGGCATCAGATTTGAGTGTGGTCCCAAGGACACATGATCCCCTTTCATAGTGGTTACTCCCATGGTGTCACATGCCTGAATTTCTCATCACCCTTCATTCTTCCAGTAACTTACTAATGCAGAACAATCCTAATGCTGGTCATTGTCCCATCTCCCACTTTAAATAACATTACTTTGTAAAATATGCAGCAGCGGAATATAGTTGTCCTCACTTACAGATGAAAAAAATGTATATTCCAAAATTGAGTGATTCACCCAAGATCATAAAGCTAGTAAGTTGCAGATATAGAAATATGCCCCAAGTGTTAGGACTGCTATGCTGTTCCTGAGATCAGTGGTAAGGGAGAGCACTAATTTATCATTTGTTTAGGTATTATTCTTGATAATGTGGTTGATCCAATTTCGCTTGCTGTGTAATGTCACTTTTTCCAGCTAAATCTTTGCTCTCTACATGTAATTTGCTGACATAACAATCATATCAATAAGGCTTCCTGACAGCTAGATTGGCTTCCTATGGCATGGTTCTCCTAGCCTTGAGATTATGGGCTGGATATGTATTCTTTTGCATTATTTTATATTCCTTTCTTTATGTGTTGTACAACCACATGTATCCTTGTCTATCTTTATATCTTGGCAACATAGCTGAACCTCTTTTTTATTTTTGTTTTTCTGGACTCCTGGTTGGTTATTCTGGTTATTGCTATGCTGTGCTGAATTGGTCTTAGTATTGTCTGACCCTGTGTCCTCAAGTTGCTTTTCTGTCCCTGCCATTTCCCAATAGCAAGCATGCAGTAAAAACAAACAAACAAAAAAAAAAAACAAAAAAAACAATCAGACATAGCACTCTACCTCAGATGGTTGAGGTTGGCTTGTCTCTATATCTACTGAATTACTAAGGTTTTGTAGAGCAGGGATTGGTGAATGGATATGTTATACCCTATAGAGAAGCTGGTGGATATGTGTTTTAGTTTTCCATTGTTAGTTGAAGTAAAATTCCCTTAACGGCTCATGCTTTGATGGCAGGAACCTCTTTTGCTTACTATTATGGTTTGATAATACACTTGCTAACATGGTTCTTCCAAATCATGATATGGAATGATGGCCAATGAGTTGCAACTCAAAAATATTGAATGACCTCTTATTCAGTGTACAATGGGAAAGTTCATTGTTTTAGAAGAGTTTGGTGCATTATTGTTGTAGTCCATCATCCTTAAACTTTTTGAAATTTGATAGTGTGGGTAATTGCAACACTTTCACTGATCTGTATAAGCTTTAATTTTAATAGTAAGGTTGACTCATGGCTTACTCACTTCCCTGCATTCAAGCCTAAATCCTGATATGATTGTCAGGCATAAAGCACAGTTCTGAGTCTGCAACCAGAAATTCATCTGTTATATACAGAATGGCCAAATTAAATGGCCAAGTGAAGTTATCACATGGTAAAAGTAGATAAATGAGGGAAATCCACCTCTCCTAGGTAAGTATGCTGGGACACATGCTAGGCTGGCATTTTACCCCATGTGTCCAGAAAGAGTATGTCTGACCATTCAAAAACATGCTATGCAAAAGCACTATCTGGAATTGGGTAATTCCTGTGGGTGGTTTGGCATCAATGGTACCTCAACTTCCTCATCTCTAAGTACTAAACATAAACTTGACTCTAACTGGCAGCATTCCCATGTTGGACTTCATAAACCTTAAATTCATGCCAAACTCAGTAGACATAGCTACTTATAATTTTCTTACCAAATACCAAAGATATGTTACCTTTAATTCAACGGAGGAAAGGATTACCATCTATTCCAGCAGCTAAGTATGTGGAGGTTCTGATTAAATATTTGTGTTGCACTCTAAAAGACAGTTTCTTAGCCTGTTTTGGGAGCACCTTTGGGCTCTTTTGTTATTGTTGTAGTTCCATTTAAATTAAAAACAAACATAAAATAGTTGTCAGGAGCAGTTTAAACTCAAAAGGCAACAATGCTGACAGACTGTAATTGAATAATCCCTGTCTAATGGGCATTGACTTCTCAGGGTTGCTTCTCAGTTTCCCAGTAGGCGCCCATTTGCTTTGCTCAGAAGGTAGTCAGGGTGGATATGTTTGAGCTTTGTGTCTAGCCTGGTATCCTGAAGAAAGACAAGGTTATCTGTTCATGCCAATGTACCTGTCACGAATATACATACCTTCCCTCTCTCAAGTGCTGTGTAACATTAGACTTGAAGAGGCCAAGACTTATTTAACATTCATTGTTTTGTCTAACCCTGTATGCAGAAGATATAGTACAGAAGAGCATCTGGTATGTAATAGTTGCTGTATCAGTAGATATGATAATGACTTTGTTGAATCTCACTGGCAACCATGTCAGAATTGCATTTTTAATTGTGTCATGCATTTTGGTGGGGGAATTTAAGGCAATAACTCTCTAGGTCTCAGCTTCCCTCCCTGTTACAATCAGTTGTCTTTTCTTATTTTGGTTGCCATGAAGATCAAAATTAAACTAAATTGGGAATCATTTTTAACTTGAAATGCTAAGTACTCCAATTGGTTAATAGTCTAGCTGTGAGACCACACTGTGCTTGCATCTTCTGTATATCACCATGATAATATTCTATTTTTTCACTTTAGCAAAACATTTTGATAGTATCCTATATAAATAATGTTGATTATTGACCAATTTCATTGAAGACAACCATTTTATGTGTAGGAGAGCATAGGATTATGACAGTATGTTTATTTTAACTTTTTCCATATTTGTGCACAAGATATGAATTCAAATACAAAAATACCTTTATTATAATTAAAATTTCACTATGCCATAACACTGAAAGAATTTTTGGGAAATCTGCCAATATCATATTGCCCAGGGAATTGGGATTCATGCAGTGATAAGAAAAGAAATATTGAGACTTACTGTAATGAGATTTATTATTGAACTAGTTGAGTTTCAAGTCTGGAAAAAACAATTAAGTGAAATGATAGGAGTGGCAGGCAGATAAATTTGGGAAATTCATGTCCTGTTACCTTTGACTATTACTATTACTATTACTGTTACCCTGTTTATTACTTTCTGCTTGGTGAAACACCTACCAGCTTTTCTTACCTCAGCACTTTAGGAGGATGCGTGGGAATATTCTTTAAAGGTAACAATAGGAAGAGAACTTACAAATTGTCAATAAACACTTGCTGCTATCGTTAATCGAGATTATTGGTACTGTCATCATAATCTTCATCACAATGTAAGAGAGGTTGAAATGCATAGTATCCTCAAGTATGGGTACCCGGATTAGTGTTAGCATTTTAACCTATTCTCATTAATTTTAAGAGAATATAGCCTCGTTGTCTTTCAGCAGTGTCTTTTAAGACAAACAGTAACAGGATACCAATAAGGACTATCTTGCCATAAATCTCACAGGAAATGAGGGCAGAAACAATAGCAGAACCCAGGACTCACTACCCCTGGAACATATTTGTCGTTGATTACCAGTTCTATCTTTTCCTTGCTGTCAGATGATCCTGTAATCCCTGTTCTATCCACAAAATCCTCTGATATATAGGGGCATTTCTACACAGGGTAAATTTTTTTTCTATACAACCACCACAACAAATACAGCACACATTGATCATTTTTGATTTTCTATTCTGCACAGCTGAAATAACTGATCACATACCCCAGATCCATACCCCAGATCCCTGCTGGCATGTCCTCTAGCCAGTTGAAGAGAGTGATTTTTTTTTCCTTTCACCCATGCATGCCTTGATAACTTTGGGCACCAGCTTCCTATTTTGAAGGTAAGCTGACTGTCATTTTTGATAAAGTTCGACATACCCTGGTCTCTATTCCTCTGTCCTTACCAACTAATGCTGGGCTCAGACAAATTCTGGTTCCTGAAGATGCAGTTGGGTTTCAAACTATAGAGTATCTCTCGATAAATTTACATTGGAATAGAAAGATTTGCAGCAGTTGACTTTGTTTATTTTGGTACTGTAATCTTGGGCTAGTAGCTGTGGGGCAAGTGCTGTCATTGTAGTATTGCTCATGGAATTTCTGACTAGGCAGTTATCAAAATAAAAACACTGCCAATTGACCTGAGCCTATGGCTAGGATTTTTCTTACATTATATCTACATGTGTACTTGGCACTCAAGAAACAAGTGGTGGTTTCCACTAGAGAAAATGGCAATGTGTTTGGAACCAGACTTTCAGGTCTTTACTGTTGGGATTAAAGGAATCCACCCTCATGCTTAATTATCATGGTATTCTTTATAGAACACAGTCATTTTAGCAGTCATTTAGCATTTCATCCTCTTTTATTTTTCTAATCATAAATCCTACCTAGTAGAGCAGTGCTTTTCCAAATTGGGGTGAGGAAGAAGGTTTAGAATGTTGAGCTGGGTGTAGTAACCCAGTGTACTAGCTGGTTTTATGTGTCAACTTGACACAGGCTGCAGTTACTACAGAGAAATGAGCTTCAGTTGGGGAAGTGCCTCCATGAGATCCAGCTGTGGGGCATTTTCTCAATTAGTGACCAAGTGGGGAGGGCCCATTGTGGGTGGTACCACCTTTGGACTGGTATTCTTGGGTTCTATAAGAGAACAGGCTGAGCAAGCCAGGGGAAGCAAGCCAGTAAGAAACATCCCTCCATGGCCTCTGCATCAGCTCCTGCTTCCTGACCAGCTTGAGTTGCAGTCCTAACTTTCTTTAGTGATGAACTGCAATGTGGAAGTGTAAGCTCAATAAACCCTTTCCTCCCCAACTTGCTTCTTGGTCATGATGTTTGTGCAGGAATAGAAACCCTGACTAAGACACCCAGCTAGGATCCTTCTGCACCCATAAATAAGATTGACATATTATGTTTGTCTGTAAGATTTGCTTAAACAATGTGTTCAGGTCTTTACTATTTGGATTAAAGGAATCCACCATCATGCTTAATTATCATGGTATTCTTTATAGAACACAGTCATTTTAGCAGCTTTTTATAACAGTGCAGCTTATTTCTTTTAAATTATAATTATTGGTAAGCATTAACTTAAAATTAGTGAGCTTCTCTGTGTATTTCTACATGTGTATATTGTGTTTTCATCATAAATCCACTTATATACTACCCTCCCTTTTTCTGCCCCTTATATCTCACCCTGTCAGTCCCCTCTGCCTCCTGACTATTTTAATTTCTTTTTTCATATTGTTTAAGTATCATATATGAGGGCATAAATGTAAATATATTTCTTTGTAGGATTCTGTGGCTTTACAGGAAAAATATCTTTATACTTCTTTAGCCATCGTCACTCAAACTACATTGATTTTTCTATTTCACCTGAGTCAGAATGATAGCAATCAAGAAAACTAAAAGCATCATATGGTAATGAGTATATTGTTGTGGAAAATGAAACCTTTTTAGACTGTTATTGGGAATTGAAATTAGTGTAGAAACCTAGGAAATCAGTATGGCAACCCCAAACATATTAGAAATAGAACGAATCTATGAACAAGTCTATTTCTTTTTTTTTTAATTTTTTTATTCGATATAATTTATTTACATTTCAAATGATTTCCCCTTTTCTAGCCCCCCTACTCCCCGAAAGTCCCGTAAGCCCCCTTCTCTTCCCCTGTCCTCCCACCCACACCTTCCCACTTCCCCGTTCTGGTTTTGCCGAATACTGTTTCACTGAGTCTTTCCATAACCAGGGGCCACTCCTCCTTTCTTCTTGTACCTCATTTGATGTGTGGATTATGTTTTGGGTATTCCAGTTTTCTAGGTTAATAACCACTTATTAGTGAGTGCATACCATGATTCACCTTTTGAGTCTGGGTTACCTCACTTAGTATGTTCTCTAGCTCCATCCATTTACCTAAGAATTTCATGAATTTATTGTTTCTAATGGCTGAATAGTACTCCATTGTGTAGATATACCACATTTTTTTGCATCCACTCTTCTGTTGAGGGATACCTGGGTTCTTTCCAGCATCTGTCAATTATAAATAGGGCTGCTATGAACATAGTACAGCATGTATCCTTATTACATGGTGGGGAATCCTCTGGGTATATGCCCAGGAGTGGTATAGCAGGATCTTCTGGAAGTGAGGTGCCCAGTTTTCGGAGGAACCGCCAGACTGATTTCCAGAGTGGTTGCGCCAATTGGCAACCCCACCAGAAGTGGAGGAGTGTTCCTCTTTCTCCACACCCTCTCCAACACCTGCTGTCTCCTGAATTTTTAATCTTAGCCATTTTGACTGGTATAAGATGAAATCTCAGGGTTGTTTTGATTTGCATTTCCCTAATGACTAATGAAGTTGAGCATTTTTTAAGATGCTTCTCCGCCATCCGAAGTTCTTCAGGTGAGAATTCTTTGTTTAACTCTGTACCCCAGTTTTTAATAGGGTTGTTCAGTTTTCTGGAGTCTAACTTCTTGAGTTCTTTATATATATTTGATATTAGCCCTCTATCTGATGTAGGATTGGTGAAGATCTTTTCCCAATTTGTTGGTTGCCGATTTGTCCTCTTGATGGTGTCCTTTGCCTTACAGAAACTTTGTAATTTTATGAGGTCCGATTTGTCAATTCTTGCTCTTAGAGCATACGCTATTGGTGTTCTGTTCAGAAACTTTCTCCCTGTACCAATGTCCTCAAGGGTCTTCCCCAGTTTCTTTTCTATTAGCTTCAGAGTGTCTGGCTTTATGTGGAGGTCCTTGATCCATTTGGATTTGAGCTTAGTACAAGGAGACAAGGATGGATCAATTCGCATTCTTCTGCATGCTGACCTCCAGTTGAACCAGCACCATTTGTTGAAAAGGCTATCTTTTTTCCATTGGATGTTTTCAGCCTCTTTGTCGAGGATCAAGTGGCCATAGGTGTGTGGGTTCATTTCTGGATCTTCAATCCTGTTCCATTGATCCTCCTGCCTGTCACTGTACCAATACCATGCAGTTTTTAACACTATTGCTCTGTAGTATTGCTTGAGGTCAGGGATACTGATTCCCCCAGATTTTCTTTTGTTGCTGAGAATAGTTTTAGCTATCCTGGGTTTTTTGTTGTTCTAGATGAATTTGATAATTGCTCTTTCTAACTCTGTGAAGAATTGAGTTGGGATTTGATGGGTATTGCATTGAATCTGTATATTGCTTTTGGCAAAATGGCCATTTTAACTGTATTGATTCTACCGATCCATGAGCATGGGAGGTTTTCCCATTTTTTGAGGTCTTCTTCCATTTCCTTCTTCAGAGTCTTGAAGTTCTTCTCATACAGATCTTTCACATGTTTGGTAAGAGTCACCCCAAGGTACTTTATACTGTTTGTGGCTATTGGGAAGGGGGTCATTTCCCTAATTTCTTTCTCAGCCTGCTTATCCTTTGAGTATAGGAAGGCCACTGATTTGCTTGAGTTGATTTTATAACCTGCCACTTTGCTGAAGTTGTTTATCAGCTGTAGGAGCTCTCTAGTGGAGTTTTTGGGGTCACTTAGGTAGACTATCATGTCATCTGCGAATAATGATAGTTTGACTTCTTCCTTTCCAATTTGTATCCCTTTGACCTCCTTATGTTGTCGAATTGCCCAAGCTAGTACCTCAAGTACAATATTGAAAAGATAAGGAGAAAGGAGGCAGCCTTGTCTGGTCCCTGATTTCAGTGGGATTGCTTCAAGTTTCTCTCCATTTAGTTTGATGCTGGCTACCGGTTTGCTGTATATTGCTTTTACTATGTTTAGGTATGGGCCTTGAATTCCTGTTCTCTCCAAGACTTTAAGAATGAAAGGATGCTGAATTTTGTCAAATGCTTTTTCAGCATCCAATGAAATGACCATGTGGTTTTGTTCTTTGAGTTTGTTTATGTAGTGGATTGTATTGACGGATTTCTGTATATTGAACTATCCCTGCATTCCCGGGATAAAGCCTACTTGATCATGGTGGATGATCGTTTTGATGTGTTCTTGGATTTGGTTGGCAAGAATTTTATTGAGTATTTTTGCATCAATGTTCATAAGGGAAATTGGTCTGAAGTTCTCTTTCTTTGTTGGATCTTTGTGTGGCTTTGGTATCAGCGTAATTGTGGCTTCGTAGAAGGAATTGGGTAGTGTTCCTTCTGTTTCTATTTTGTGGAATAGTTTGAAGAGTATTGGTGTTAACTCTTCTTTGAAGGTCTGGTAGAATTATGCACTGAAACCATCTAGTCCTGTGCTTTTTTTGGTTGGAAGACTTTCTATGACTCCTTCTATTTCTTTACGCATTATGGGACTGTTTAGATGGTCTAGTTGGTCCTGATTTAATTTTGGTATTTGGTATCTGTCAAGGAAATTGTCCATTTCCTCCAGATTCTCCAGTTGTGTTGAGTACAGGCTGTTGTTATATCTCCCTTTTCATTTCTAAGTTTGTTAATTTGGATACTTTCTCTGTGCCCTTTGGTCAGTCTGGCTAAGGGCTTATCTATCTTGTTGATTTTCTCAAAGAACCAGCTCCTCGTTTTATTGATTTTTTTGTATGGTTCTCTTTGTTTCTACTTGATTGATTTCGGCCCTGAGTTTGATGATTTCCTGCCTTCTATTCCTCCTGGGTGAAATAGCTTCTTTTTGTTCTAGGGCTTTCAGGTGTGTCATTAAGCTGGTAATGTATGCTCTCTCCATTTTCTTTTTTGGAGGCACTCAGGGCTATGAGTTTTCCTCTTAGCACTGCTTTCATTGTGTCGCATAGATTTGGGTATGCTGTGTCTTCATTTTCATTGTGTTCTAAAAAGTCTTTAATTTCTTTCTTTATTTCTTCCTTGACCAAGGTATCATTGAGTAGAGTATTGTTCAGTTTCCACGTGTATGTGGGTTTTCTGTTGTTTCTGTTGCTATTGAAGACCACTTTTACTCCATATTGATCAGATAGGAGGCATGGGATTAGTTCGATCTTCTTATATTTGTTGAGGTCTGTCTTGTGACCAATTATATGGTCGATTTTGGAGAAGGTACCATGAGGTGCTGAGAAAAAGGTATATTCTTTTGTTTCAGGATAGAATGTTCTATATATATATCTGTTAAATCTAATTGGTCCAAAGCTTCAATTAGTTTCATTGTGTCCCTGTTTAGTTTCTGTTTTCCTGATCGGTCCATTGAGGAAAGTGCAGTGTTGCAGTCACCCACATTTATTGTGTTAGGTGCAATGTGTGCTTTGAGTTTAATAAAGTTTCTTTTATGAAAGAGGGTGCCCTTGCATTTGGAGCATAGATGTTCAGGATTGAGAGTTCTTCTTGTTGTATTTTTCCTTTGACCAGCAAGAAGTGTCCCTCAGAGTCTCTTTTGATGACCTTGGGTTGAAAGTCAATTTTATCTGATATTAAAATGGCTACTCCAGCTTGTTTCCTGAGACCATTTGCTTGTAAAATTGTCTTCCAGCCTTTTACTCTAAGGTAGTGTTTGTCTTTGACCCTGAGGTGTGTTTCCTGTAAGCAGCAAAATGTAGGGTCCTGTTTACGTATCCAGTCAGTTAGTCTGTGTCTTTTTATTGGGGCATTAAGTCCATTGATGTTAAGAGATATTAAGGAATAGTGATTGTTACTTCCTATCATTTTTGACGTTATTTTTTAAATTTGATTGCTTAACTTCTTTTGGGTTTGATGAAATATTACTATCTTGCTTTTTCCAGGGTGAAGTTTCCCTCCTTGTATTGGTGTTGTCCTCCTATTATCGTTTTTAGGGCCGGGTTTGTGGATAGATATTGGGTAAACTTGGTTTTGTCATGAAATATCTTAGTTTCTCCATCTACGGTGATTGAGAGTTTTGCTGGATATAGTAGTTTTGGTTGGCATTTGTGTTCTCTTAGAGTCTGCATGAGATCTGCCCAGGACCTTCTAGCCTTCATAGTCTCAGGTGAAAAGTCTGCTGTGATTCTCATAGGTCTTCCTTTATATGTTACTTGGCCTTTTTCTCTTACTGCCTTTAATATTCTTTCTTTGTTTAGAACATTTGGTGTTTTGATTATTATGTGATGAGAAGTATTTCTGTTCTGGTCCAGTCTGTTTGGAGTTCTGTAGGCTTCTTGTATATTCATGGGCATCTCTCTCTTTAGGTTAGGGAAGTTTTCTTCCATAATTTTATTGAAGATATTTGCTGGCCCTTTAAGTTGTAAATCTTCACTCTCATCTATGCCTATAATCCTTAGGTTTGGTCTTCTCATTGTGTCCTGGATTTCCTGGATATTTTGGGTTACAAGCTTTTTGCATTTTGCATTTTCTTTAACTGTTGAGTCCAAGGTTTCTATGGAATCTTCAGCATCTGAGAATCTTTCTTCCATCTCTTGTATTCTGTTGTTGATATTTGCATCTCTGTCCCCTGATTTCTTCCCAAGGCTTTCTATCTCCAAAGTTGTCTCCCTTTGAGTTTTCTTAGTTGTTTCTACTTCTGATTTTAGATCCTGGATGGTTTTGCTTAGCTCCTTCACTTGCTTGTTTGTGCTTTCCTGTAATTCTTTAAGAGATTTTTGTGTTTCCTCTTTCATGACCTCAGCCTGTTGACCAAAGTTCTCCTGTATTTCTTTAAGTGTTTTTTGCGTTTCCTCCTTGTTGGCTTTTGTATTCTCCTGGATTTCTTTCAATGATTTTTGTTTTTCCCTTGCAAGGGCTTCTAACTTTTGATCCATTTTCTCCTGAATTTCTTTAAGTATGTCCTTCATGTGTTCCTGTACCAGCATCATGACCAGTGATTTTAAATCCAAATCTTGTTTTACTGGTGTGATGGGGTATCCAGGACATGCTGGTAGAGGAGAATTGGGTTCAGATGTTGTCATATTGCCTTGATTTCTGTTAGTGACGTTCCTGCGTTTGCCTTTTGCCATCTAGTTCTCACTGGTGTTAGTTTTTCTTGTCAGTGCTGGACTCACCAGTGCAAGCTGCCCCTTCCCAGTTGGCCTCTGGTGCACAGCTTACCTCCTGCACTGCTTGTAGACAGGGTGCTGCTGCCCAGGCTGTTCAGATCCTGAAGCAGGCACCCGAAGGCTCCTGCTGGGGCCCGCTGGATTCACTGGAGCACACTGACTTCTCCCAGCTGGCCGCCCGGAAGCCCCGCTAGCCTCTTACAGGACCTGGAGATGTGGTGCTGCTGCCCAGGCTGATCTGGATCCGGAAGCGGAGAGAGTTGAGCTGAGGGCTTCTGCCTGAGGCCTTGCCCCAGTTTGTGTCTCAGTCTGTCCGATGTCTCTGGAATCCGATACCAAGATGGAGATGAGCCTCTCCTGACTGGTGGGAGGCCGAGTTCTGAAGTGGCTTCCCTGCAGCGAAAGGCGCTGCACAACCGCAGCTGCTTGCCGCCTGGCTGGTCAGTGAAGGTCAGTGGTCGTGGGCGCAGGGCCTAACTGGACCCTGTGTCGCCTTGGTTCCACTGCTGATGGCCCTTCAGCTGGACCAGCCACTGCTGCACTGCCGCCGCCGCCCGAATGTCCTTCTCTTTTTCAGTCTATTTCTTTAGTATTCACAACAACAGCATTTATAACTGGCAAAATCCATGCCATATTGGTTGGCATGGCAAAATGTATGACATATAGCTGACCCCTCTACTCAGAATAACACAAGATCAGCTATAGGTATAGACTGTTCTGTATTAGTTTATGAAACACATGCTCCTTAGATCCTTTGATTTTTGGAAGAATTTAATGGCTATCGGAACAACATATAATTTATTAGTAAATGTCACCCCATTGGCCGTTCTCAGATCCTTGACTACCCAAAGTCTTTTGGTCTTGGCTCTATCCCAGTCATGATCACATGACACTTCATTTCTTCAAAGTCTGCAAGTGATTATATGTTTTAATGCCTTCAACCTGTTGTGTGAAATATAAAAAATCATCCCATGCTAACACCAGCTACGCAGCAGCAGACAGGCATGCCTGTTCTCAGTCTGGCAGACTCTCTGAATTGAAACTCTGAAAACTCTTCTCCCAGCTAGCTAAGTTCCTATGACTGGCTGCTGCCACACTTGCACTATCCCTCTAAATTCCTGTGGCTATCTACCGATACTGCTCTTGTACATCAGCACGTTGGAGCATCCAAATGTGACTGCTTGGCCCGGGATCATCTGACAGACCTTTGTGAAACAGGAATTATTAAGGACTAGCTTATTCTGTCTCAGCAGAACTAAGCTGACAACTATCCTGTAACTTGTGTCCTCTCATGGACAGTACAGATCTGTAGAACAAAGAGGCAGTTTTGTCCAGTGGCTATCTTGTCACAATGTACTACCTCACCTGGAGGTAGGGATGCTCATTTTCTTCTTTCAGTCCATGAATGGGGAGCTATTAGGAGAAGATATGTCTCAACAACAAATGGATAAATAACGTTAAATGTCACATTCTGTGGATTTCTGATGTTTTTGAAAACCAACTATCTATGTAAAGTAATCTAGACTATTGTCCATTAACTACTCTCAGCTTTTCTAAATAAAACAGAGCATATTGTGTTTGTGCACACATGCTCAATAGAGCATGTGGGTTGTGTGTGTGTGTGTGTGTATAAACCTCATAATTAACTAGTTTTTGTGATTTTGATATAAGAGCTCGAACATCTAAGATCTAAGATGTTGTACCAGTTAGAGAGCTAGAGACCCCAGGAGGGGTCATGTACCACCAGTTCAAGTTCTTAGGCCAACAAAAAGCAAGTGATGTAATTCCAATGATATCATACAAATATATGTTTTCTTTACTCAGAAGTGCTCAGCCTTTTCATTATTCAGATTTTCAACTGATGAGTGAACAATAGCAATTCCTATTGGAGATGACAATGTTTTACTTAGTCCAGTGATTGGAAAATCATTCCACAGATATAATAGACATACCCTAAATAGTATTTAAACACATACCTTGATATCTCATCTATTAGACACGGTCACACGTAAATATAAGTAGTGATCTATTTTCACTAATTTTATATCTCTCCAAGGAACTAACATTATTCCATGAACATGCCAGGCATCTTTAAATTCATACTATTCCCTCTATTTCAGTTAACCTAAATAATGGATAAGATACATTTCTAAATATTACTCAAATATTACTGCATCAGTTGATGGATAACATATGACAATAGGTTGCAGTGGTTTAGACTGTGAGTAATCAGTTAGCTACTATGTAAAGAGTGATAAGCAGAGATGAATCTAAAAATGAAGGCAAGAGGCTTCACCTTCTTGGGTTCTAGCACGAAATTTTGCATACATACCTATTATCTTTCTGTTCATTTCACTTCACTGTAACCACCTTGAATACAGATGCTTAAGAAAAGATTCACACTCCTTTTATGCTTCCCACAAAATTGTTAATGGACTCCCAGAGCTTCTTAAAGAGCAGGGACAATGAGATGGAATGGCTTTCTTAAGACAGGTTGAGAATACAATGTTGCCTTAAATGAATCCATGTTCTTTATTACTTCCTAGATATGCCTGTGACCCATCTTTTTTTCAGCATTAAATCTTTTTCCATGGTTGCCATAACTTCATCTGGAGATGTCTCTGCTAGGTAAGGATTTGAGTCAAGTGACATCTCGAAGAGCTGAGAATATCTCATGCATATTATGCCCATCTTTGAGAGCCTGTCAGTTAAAGAGGTGTTATACAAAGCCATGGGAAAGAAGAGAATGAACCCCCTTTAGAAAACTCTAAAAGGATTGTATTTCTTTTGTAATTCATAGCAACTTAAAAAGCATCTCTTCAGCTACCCACAAAATACACAATTGTATAGGACAGAGTTTATAGAGGCCATTTTCACTGTCTTTTTTGCCAGCAATCTTGAAACTGAAGTTAGAAATCTATTAGGAAGAAAGCAGAGGGTCTTGCATATGAGATCTGGGAACTGCTTCACTTCCTCCAGATAACATTTTTGAAGGCTATGAAGGCTGGCATATTCCAATTTCTAGCTGACAACATAGCCGCTTCCCAAGGACCAGCTCTTTCAATGTGCATTTTCAATTCAAAGATGTCAGGCATATCAGTGGGTTCCAACCGGAAGGGCCATCAGAGAGAAATAGAAATCACATTCAGGCTACCCATGCTGCTTCATTCTGGAGACAGTTGCCTCCAATGCAGTACATGAAGAATGGCTTCACAGTTTGCACTTGTTCCATGATAGTGGACCCACACAGGCATGTGTTCTGCATGATTTTTTTCTGGTCCCTTGCTTTTGCTTTTGAAGAAGGGCTTTAGACAGAGACTCCTCTAAAGCTACAAATGTCAGACAATAGCCAATGATTTCCTAGAGCAGGTTTTTCAATTAACATGTTTCCTACTTCTTCCATCTGTGAAATAACAAGCCACTCTTTGCCATTTCAGTCACAACAGAGCCCATGCTTTGTTCTTTCCTTCTCAATGCTTAGCTGTTCTGGGTCTTCCATTTATAATCAAAATAAAACACTCAAATGTGGGCTTTCTTTGGTGAACTGACTTTCATGGAGAAAGGAAAATGTAGTAGCTAGGCTACTTTCTCACAGAGCCCTGGTAGTACTGCACTTCCTCCAGAACAGTAAATATGGATCAGAACATACTAGCAGTGTTATGCTACCTAGGTTCATAATGAAAAAAATAGAAAGGAGAGGGAAGAGACCTCCACTCCCTTGAAAGCTCTGAAAACCACTTTAGAAATCACCTAGACTGTTCCACATGACAACAACTAAACTAACACTATCACGACTATGGTTTGTACCGTGTACAATAGTACTTAGCTTTCTCTGGGACCCAAACCATGTATTTTTAACATCATTCCTTCCTCTAATTGTACAATTGTACTCAAAATTGTATTAAATTTGTTTCACGGTATCTTTGGCACAGAAGCGTGGTGTGTGCATGTGTGTGTGTGTGTGTGTGTGTGTGTGTGTGTGTGTGTGTGTATCAAGTCAAAAGTATTTTTCTTATGTAGAATATGAAAGCTGAGCATAGTGGCTCACATTTGTGATCGCGAATCATGAGAACAAGGCATAAAAAAGCCCTATGAGTTCAAGGCGAACCTAAATTACAAATGAATTACAGAGAAGACAAATAAGCAAACAAACAAAAAGAAAAAAAGCCAGGCACAGTTGGTGCATGCTTACAATTCAAAGAGGTAGAGGCTGTCAGATCAGTTTGACACTTAGAATGCCATAAGTGCCAAATACATACAAACTTGTTTCATTGTCATTATTCCTCACACAATAGTCATGGATATTTACATAGCATTTGTATTATTTTAAGAATTATAAGTAATTGATTAAGCGTGGTGGTACATGCCTTTAATACCAGCACTGCAGAGGCAGAGGCAGGCAGATCATTTTGAGTTCAGCCTGGTTTAGGATAGCCAGGGCTACACAGTGAGAATCTCCCTCTAAACATAAAAGTACTAAAGAACTATAAGTAATCTAGTGATAGTCTGTGAGTGGCCCTTGCTCCACTGCTGCCTTTATATCATTCTCCATCATTCTCCATCATTCTCTATGTCTCAACTATGCTGGCCTTCATTTTCATACTCCAATCTCAGGACCTTTGTTGATTAAACACTCTACAGGAAGGTTTCTTCCCCTTCATAGCTCTGTGCCTCCCTCTTTTATACTTCCTTGAGACTTCTACTCTGCTATCTCCTTCTTAGTGAGCCCTTATATTTTTCCATCACTAAAGATTATACTTCTGCAATATTTGGAGCTTAAGTCATAAAGTTTGTGTCTTACTCATATGAGGCTAGAGGCAGTTTAATGCAACTCTCTTCCAGACATTGTCTTAGAGACTCTCAGCTTACCTCAGCTTGGTTCCCATCAGCCACAGGGCTGCTCACAACAGTCTGTAACTCCAGTTCCAGGCAAAATTATTGTCCTCTTCAGACTTCATGAACACCAGTTACACAGGTAGTGCATATACCTAGATGCAGACAAACCATACTTAAAAGGAAGTTGATGAATATATTAATTATACATACAGTATTTGATAATTGATATTAGAATAACTTTAGAAAGCCTTAAAAGCCAACTGTTTTTTTAGAGACAGAGCTTGAATATTGTATTTGTTTTCAATTGCTTCTATAACAACTACCATAAATTTAATAGATCAAACAACACAAACTGTCTTACATTTCTGTAGGTCATAAATTATGTATATATCTTCCCATGGTGAAAGAAAAAGCTACATTTCTTTAAAGAGGTTTTAGGTCTAGTCTCGTGCTCAGTTTCTTCATTAGCAGAACTAAGTTCCCTAGAGGCCAGCAATTGCTGTTTCCTTGTTGGCTGCTAAGACTCGACCATTCCCAGAATCTAGAAGTAATGTTTATTCTTTTGGATCACTATTCTCTTTTTCTGTAGTCAGGGCCAGCGATATCAGTGTATATCCTGTCTCACTGTTAGTCTCCTCTGCATCTTTTGTTTTCATCATACAGATCCACTCATCTATTTTCCTCCTTTTCCTTCTAGATTTTAAGATTCCTAGCCCATATGTAGGAAAATAGATGGAGCTAGAAATCACCTTATTGGGCTGGAGATATGGCTCAGCAGTTAGTAGCACTCACTGCTCCTCTGAAGATCCTGAGTTCAAATCCCAGCAACAATGTGGTGGCTCACAACCATCCGTATAGAGACCTTATGCCCTCTTCTGGTGTGGCTGGAGACAGGTACGATGTACTAAGATAAAATAATAAATAAATCTTAAAAAAAAAGAAAGAAATCCCCTTATTAAGCCCAAAACCAGATTTAGAAAAACAAAACAACAAAAAAACAAATAACCCATGTTTTCTCTCACAAGAGGCATTCTTGTTTTAATTTTGTTGCTGTGATAAAATACCCTGATAGAATTAACTGAAGAGGAAAGAGACGGTTTTTTTCCTACTTACAGTGCCATGCACATTGTAAGTTCTTTGCACAATTCCTCTGTTCAAGGACGTCTAGGTAGGAATGTGAAGCAGTTAGTACTATCATATCCAAAGTCAAAAGCAAAGAAAGATCATCAGTTCATACACGTGCTCAACCACTTCTCTATGGTTACATAGTATAAGATTCTATGCCTAAGGAGTGCTGCTGTACCCATGACCTGGCACTTCCCATAGCAATTATTAAATCATTTCCCCAAAGACATGTCCATAAGTCAACTTAACATAGAAAGTCATTCATTGAGACTCTCTTCACGGATGATTCTGGGTTGTGTCAAGTAGATCACAAGCAGTAACTATATTTATGTGTGTGTGTGTGTGTGTGTGCGCGCGCGCGCGCGCGCGCACACACACACACACACACACACAAAATAAAGGTAGAAAGTAAACTATTTGGAAACAGCAAACCATCAAGAGTGTGATACAAATAAGGGAAATCAAAGATGAGCAAAAGAAATAACATGTATATATGCAGAAGTTATAATGAAACAGTATTTTGTTTGCATATTTGAAAATCAAAACTAAAATTATACCATATGATTACCTTCCCTTTATTTTGACCTCAATAATCCCTATGCAAAGTCAAAGTGAATTTTCCTGACAATCATAGAGCAATATAGTCATAGATTTTACAGATAGAAAGTGGATCTTCTTGAGGAAGCTATCATTCAGCCTACCACACATATGGAAACAAGGAATAGCTAGGATACCCTTGCTATTGTATAGACTCTGGAGGCAGAGTGACCTTGATTGGAAAGCTCTAAATCTTGACAGTTTGGGTTACATGGAATGTGTTCCTTAAACGCTGGCATTTTCATGTTCTATGAAACAGAAACAGTCATCTGTCTCATGGCTTAGTTTGAATATTGGCTATGTTTTGTGAAATATGGAATATATATCAGGACTTCGATTTCATTACTTAAATACTATGAGTAACATCACATTTGTTTGTTTTGTTTGTGTTTCTGTTTAACTTACTCTCTCATAAATTACATCCTAAGTGCAGTTTTCCTTCCCTGCACTCATCCCAGTCCTGCCTCCCCTATGTCACCTCCTCTGCCCCCAGAACCACTCCTTCTCTGTTTCCCTTCAGAAAAGGGTGGAGGGAAAGGATCCCAAGAGCAGGCAGAAGAGTCAGAGATTAACCCACTGCTACTGTTAGAATACCCACAAGAACACCAAGTTACACAAACACAGCATATACACAGAGGACCTAGTGCAGACCCATGTAGGCTCTGTGATTATCAGTGCAGGCTCTGCAAGCCTCTATGAAACCTGTCTATTTGACTCTGTGGGTCATGTTCTCATGGTATGCTCAAGCACTCTGGGTCCTACAATCATTATTCTTCCACTTCTGTGGGGAATATTATATGGTTTAAATGTGAGCACCAATTCTCATTTAGCATCTACCTTGGAGGAACTTACCTTTAATAGACTAAAGGAGAAAAGGTGCTCTTTTATTAAAGCCTCAGTTAAAGAGCTGGGTTTTCAGTGTGTTGATAGGGAAGGTAGATCTAAGTGTTTATACCAGGATTGTGTTATATCTAATTCAGTTGTTGACCAAAGGGTTCCGATGGGAATCCCAATGAATCCAGGCTGTTGCCAAGGCTATAGATTGTTCTCTAGTAACTGACTGGAAGGGCCCAGTGCTGAAGACAACTCCCACACAACTTATTGACTATGAAGAGATCAAACTGGTGCCTACCTAGAGACTTCATACCTATGTGCTAGCATCATTGGTATACAAATGTACTCTGCATAAAATATACACACCAACCCAGCTACAAACCCTCTGACCTATGATGGTGTCCTGCCTATAAGATACAAGTGCAATGCCAGCGCAACATGTATGGGAGAAACAAACCAGTGTCTGACTTGATTGAAGGCCTATTCCAAGATACTACTTGGAAACCATGATCCTAAGACTAGATAGTCCAGGGACCAAGGGTAAAAACAAATGCTATTGTTCTACATAGCAATAAAATGACTCCTAATGACATTCCATTGTACTCATAGATCCATGCCTTGCTCTGCTTTCACAAGAGAAGCTTCCTCTTGCAGCAAATGGAAAACAAAGCCCTCTAAATCAACAGGCTTAGTGCACATATGAACTCACAGAGACTGAGACAGCATGCACAGGGCCTGGCAGATCTGTACCAGATGAGGTCCTAGAGCTGAAAGGAGTAGACAGGTGCCCTATCCCTGACCAGGAAGCAGTCTGCAAGAGAAAACTACTTGCATTTGAATATTTAGTTCCTTCTAAGGAAGTCTCACTGCTGAAACAAACTACTATTAAGGGTATAGGCTGCATGCCCAGCAGTACGTGGCCAGCAGCAAATAATTCCACAGCATCTTTAAGGTCCCTTTTCTCGTAATGTTGGGTCAGGGCCCTGCTTTTTAAAGAAAAAATATCTTAATATGTTTTTTTTTTAATTTTACTTATATACTTTACCTCTTGTTTTTACCCTATGTGGCCTTTACATTATTATGGCTACCACTTTAGTATTTTTATGGGATTTTATGGAATTCTTAAGTGTGCAAATGATTGGGTCTCTGTTTCTTGTGTCTCTCCTTGGGCTTTTTCCCCTCTTTTTGTTTGTTTTGTCTAATTCTGATCCATTAGTGTTGTCTTATTTTTTCACTATTATCCTTTAGAAGCCTGTTTTTTTTTTTAAGAGTACACAGAAGGAGGGTAGATCTGGATGGGAGGGGCAGTGGGGAGGAACTGAGAGGAGTAGATTGGGGAGAAACTATAACCAGACTGCATTGTGTGAGACAAAAATAATCTATCTTCGATAAAAGGAAAATAAAACAACAACAAATTTTAAGTGTTTATGATTCATTTACACTTAAATCATTAAATGCTATTTTAAGGATATTTGATGGCTTGAGACTTTTATAAGCATAATGCCTTTTTTTTTCTTAAACAGAAATGCTGGCAAGAGTAAATGTACTCAAATACTTTTTGCTTTAAATTCTTCCCAAAAAAATTTGGAATGGATTCTAACCTGGCACAATCTATTCTTCCATTTAACTCCCCTGCAGGGACAGTCTTCTTAAGAAGAATAGCTAACTATTTACTGAATGGGGAGTAAGAAACTGTGGCAGGCATGGGTACAAAGGAAAGCACCCATTTAATTGGAATGCTTCTTTATTACAATTATTTTGTGGATTTCAATTATTTTAATTGAGAGTTATGTTCCATTAGCTGAAAGTGCTGCTTTTAACTATGTAAGAAAGATGAATCCCTCTTCACCATATAGGATAAGAAAGGGGAAAAAAAACTATTTCCTGGAGGAGTAGAAGACAATTTGTGCTTACAAATTGATGAATATGATGCTGAAGCCAAATTATCCTAACTGCCTTCTGATGAGCTTGAGTACAATTTGTGACTAAGTAGAGAGAGAAGGATTTAATGGGTGCATATTTTAAATGAAACAAGAGGATTGGTTCTGTTGTCTTGATCAGTGTAAAGAGCCTTCCTCTGTTGATCAAGGCCTTTTCGATTCTTTCTGTACTTCTCTAATCAGCACAGCCAAAGGACCTGGAAAGCTATGGTTTACCAACCACAATGACTTTCTTATATTTCAGAGTTTCTGAAAAATACTTTAAAAAGGACAGTCTATATATTCATGCATGCTTTATAAATTTTGCCAAAGGTCAGTTAAGAGGGGTCACTAATGTATTTGAGTGATTTTTTTCTTTATTAGTGTCACTGGGGGTGGCAGAAGCCAAGGGGGTATGACAGAAACACATATGACAACAAAATAGTGGCCAGAATCAGAATGATAGGAAAATTGATTGGCTAAAATAAAAGTTTTGTCTGGTTAACAGAAAGGAATATGAGTTTGCTAGTTATATCAATTGAGAGGATATGAAGAAATGGAAAGACAGTTGATGTCATTTGTCATTTTTCCAGTCATGCATAATTTGAAATTAATATTGCACTATAATTTCCTAACCACCTGCACAAAGCAGTTGGCAGACTATATGACATGGAGTTTTCTTAACTACCAAAACACCAAGGTGGAACACTTGCTAGGACTAAACTTCTCCTTTGACCCATGAGACTTGGATCTGCCTTCAGATACTGGAATGCAAAGCTGAAGGCAGAACTGTGGAGAAGGATTTCAGGGTCCATGTAGGCTTCCCTCTGAGGTAGTATGGTTCAGAGACACAACTTCTGACTTCTAGCAAGGTGGGTCTAGAAGGCTTGAAAGTTTGTGTCATAGTGTATGGTCAAAGAAACCATGCTACTGTCTGTGAGATTCAGTGTTTTCAAAATGGTTAAGATGGGGGGGAGAGGAAATAGGCCTTCTCTAGCAATGTAGTCTGTGATAGTGCATGAGAAAGGCTGTAAGATCAAGGGTTAAGAAGACTTCAGACAAAAATATTTCTGTGAGTAGATATGACATCATTCTGTGAGCCTAACTGGAACTTCTGTACTAATTGCTTTTAAAGGAAAAAACATCTGTCTAGCGCTCATCCCCACCCCCCACATACTCACTACAGAATTGGGTGAAACAGCATACATGAGCCAAGGAGTCTGGAAATCATTCTGTTGAAGGACACCAGTGACTCCCATCATTGTGCATAGGAGAATATGGAGAAATGTGTGTAAATGCAATAATTGGGACCAATCTGCAAATGATTTTAAAGATGGGGTATGTGTTTCTTTTCCTAGAACAAGGTGGCTAGAAGCAATTTGCATTAATTGACAAATAAGTGAAATCAAACAAAAGTTTTCAATGTAGTCAGTGACAGTGGAGAATTTTCAAGGAATTCCAGATGACATTTTGAAAGAAATACAGCTTGTTAGTCAATTTGATAATCCATGAGTTAGCTATCATTCTTCTCCCGTGGGCCATTCCTCCTACTTCTACTATTAAATTACCATGAAGACCATGGAACAGTTTTACTTTACCAGCAGTAGTGTAAGTAGTAGAAGTTTTTTGTTTTGGTTTTTGTTTTTGTTTTTTGCGGGGGTGGGGGGGTATTTATTTATTTATTTTTTGGTTTGGTTTGTCCCCACCCCAACCCTTGAGAAAGCTGCTTTCATTGTAAAGTCAAATTTAGCATTAGTTAATATAGTTAAGATGTGCTGACTATGTATGAATACACATCAACCCTGGGCACACTGGTGGATGCTTCTGCTCATAATACTTTTTTCCTAATTATTAGAACAGCTGGCTCGAGATTTGTTTGATTATCTATAAAAGGCAGAAAATGTACTATCTCAGGATAGTGCTGTAGGTGATGCCCTTCCCTCATCAGTTGTGTTCTCTGAGTATATTTTAATTTCTATCAAAATAAATGTTTGATCTCAGGGGATGAAACCATATCTAATACCAATTCTATGACTGTGCACCAGCAAATACATTAGATTTATCTCAAACTTTAATGTGCTTAACATATAGCAATGAGCTCTGAATCTTGAGGAAATGTAAATTCTGATTCTGGTGATGTGGGAATGTCATGGTTGAGAATCTCTATGTCTTTCATTGTTTGTGGAAAAAAACATGCAGCTGGACTAGAACATTCATGTTAACATAGCTGCTACATAGGGGCTAAAGAAATGGATCAACTGTTAAGAGTCCTTTTGCTCATCAAAGACAGTTTCACTTCTCAATAACAACCTTGTGGCTCACAATCATCTGTAACTACAGTACACACACACACACACACACACACACTCAGGATGATGTGTGTGTGTGTATGCACATAAAATAAATAAATATCTTATCTTTTTCAAAACAATGAATTGTTACTTTGATTTATGACTTAGGAAACTAAACTTTAAAAAAGAATACCTGACATTCCAAGGATCACATTGATGGTACATGATACATGTTGACACAACAATGATACAATCAATGTTGATTGTAAGGCATTTGTCAATGGCCCTATCACATATCTTAGGGCTTTTGAAACATTCTGTGTGAGTAATCCATTTATAGTCCACACTTGATCAAACGCCTAGCACTTTAAAGTCTTGCTTCTTTTAAGGTTCTTCCTTGGGTAGTCCAAGCTTTTGGGTTGATATCCACTTGTCAGCAAGTGCATAGCATGTGGGTTCTTTTGTGATTGTGTCACCTCACTCAGGATGATGTTTTCTAGTTTCATCCATTTGCCTAAGAATTTCATGAATGCATTGTTTTAAATAGCTGAGTAGTACTCCATTATGTAAATATACCATATTTTCTGTATCCATTCCTCTGTTGAGGGATACCTGGGTTCTTTCTAGCACTGGCTATTTTAAATATGGCTGCTATGAACATAGTGGAACATGTGTCCTTATTACATGCTGGAGCATCTTCTGGGTATATGCCCAGGAGTGGTATAGCTGGGTCCACATGTAGTACTAGGTACAATTTTCTGAGGAACCACCAAACTGATTTCCAGAGTGGTTGTACCAGCTTGCATTCCCACCAGCAGTGGAGGAGTGTTCCTCTTTCTCTACATCCTTGCCAGCATCTGCTGTCCCCTGAGTTTTTGATCTTAGCCATTCTGACTGGTGTGAGTTGAAGCTCAAGAAGAAGGAAGACCAAAGTGTGGTCCATCTTAGATGGGGGATCAAAATACCCATGGCTCACAGTGAACAAATGGATTGAGCATAGGGTCCCCAATGGAGAAGCTAGAGAAAGGACTCTGAATGCCTTGGCTTTAAAACTGGTATAAAATCTGAAACAGAGCAAGGGAGCCCATATCGGAATCATACAGAGAAGGCGCTGAAGAGGTTTGCAGCCCCATAGGAGGAACAATAATATGAATAAACCAGTCCCCCCAGCACTCCCAAGGACTAAACCACAAATAAAATTGTACATATGGAAGGACCCATGACTCAAGTCAGAACATATGCAGCAGAGGATCTCCTTTTCAGGCATCAGTGAGAGGAGAGGCCCTTGGTCCTGTGAAGGATTGAGGCCCCAGTGTAGGGGAATTCTAGTTCATGAAAGTGGGAGTGGGGGTTGTTAAGTAGGGGAAAGGAGCATTGGAAAGGGGTTTTTTGAGGGGTAAGGAGGAAAGGGGATAACATTCGAAATGTAAATAAAGCAAATATTGAATAAAAAGTAAAAATAAAAAATTGTTTCTTCCATACTCAGGAAAGCATCATTTATCTTGCTGTTCTTTGTGCTTATATTCATGCTTTACCCCCTCTTCTCCCTTCAGTTAGATTCCTAGTCTACCCCAGTACTCTCTAGAAACAATAGGAAAACTGCTTAAAATATCAAAGCCCAACCCACACTCATAATGCAATTAAATCCCTATCCCCAGACATGCATCCTTGTCAGGGACACTTAGTTAAAAGCTCCCAAGGTCCTGCTTACATGCAGCAGTTACAATACTGAATTAGAGGATTTGAAGCAACAGTTTCTGCAAAATATACTCTCAATCTCCTTTCTCATAATGTCCTAAATGAAAATCTAGTAACCAACAAGGTTCCCTGTAAGTTTTAAGAATCATTTTGTTTTTATGAACGTGAACTCCCATGACTTTAAAACTGGGGTAAAATCTGAAACAAAGCAAGGGAGCCCATATCGGAATCATACAAAAAAGGTACCTTAGTGACAGGAAGCAGCATCACAGAATGGCTGCAGCCCACGGCACATGTCTCATGTCCTAAGTTCTCGGTGAGCATTAATAAGGATAAAGCTTAGATCTGTTTTATTAAATTAAATTGGCTAGTGATGACATAATCTTTTTAAAAACTAGAATATAGGCTAGGGTTGAAATTAGCTATAGTGAACCTCTTAGATATCCACTGTGTATCTTCAGGCTGGACCAGAATTACTGGGTAAATATGTGTGCATTTGTGTGATACAGTACAGGGAAAAGGGCCACCAACCAAGGATACATGGCATCTCTTTACTGAGGTATGGGAAGAATGGAAAGATAAAGCTAATCAGAGATCTAAAGCTGTCCCAGGAAAAGAATGGAGTGATTTCCATTGCAGAAGGAAAGACAATAGATTACTTAGAAAGCTTATTCTCAAATCTGGCAATATATTCAAGTCACCTGATGAACTTTCAAAGCTACCAGTGCTCAGGGCTCAAGTCTTAAGTGTCTAGTTTAATTAGTCTGGAATGGAACCATGGGTATTTTACTTTTAAAAGCCTCTCAGGTGGTTTACATGCTCAGCAGCACCAAGAGCCCCCAGTTTATAGAATGTGTTTGTACTAGACAGAGGAGACTGCATGTAGGCAGCAATACTGGGATAGAAAACCCAAATCTTTTAGGACAGTGGCCCTTTGAGTCTGAAAGCTGACCAGCATCAGCATCATCTGCCCAAGACCATGTGAAAAAGGCCAAACCTTCATAGCTAGAAACAGTTAGTGAGGCCCAGCCATCTAAGCCTTCACAAGGCTTCCTAGCAAGTATGTATGTATTCTTGCTTTGGACTTGTGCTTCATAAGTGTTTATAGGAGGAGAAAGCAAGCAGATATTTTCGGAAAACATGAAATTAGTAAAATGGTGTCCTTGTTTGTGGTGGTGTCATTTAACTCAGCGGTTCTCAACCTGTGGGTCTCTACCTTTCTGGGGGTTGGATATGAGATATTCTGCATATCAGATATTTGGATTAAGGTTCATCACAGTAACAAAATTACAGTTATGTGGTAGCAACAAAAATAATTTTATGGTTGCAGTCACTACAATGTAAATACCTGTAATAAAAAGATAGTAGCATTAAAAACCATCTTTGAGAAAATTGATGGGTAATTGAGAAACACTGATTTAGACATATAGCAATAATCACTGTTCTAAAATTTAATGTACTTTGCTCATCTTGCCTTATTTTTTCACATGCTAATAACACAATCAGCGATAAAGCAGATGCCATTCATACAGTGCAGAGGAACACTAGAACTGCACAATTCTGTTGGTTGAAGCTGTTCTTTTATAATAGACTCATTTCTGTCTTTAGCATGTAGATAGATGCATGCTCCCTGGTCATATGTGCCACTATATGAATAGATGGCTTGCCTTTGACAAAGCTGGTGCAGAAAGCTAGACAAGTAGCCAAAGTTTGGTATCCACATATGATGACACATTTCGCTACTGAAGAGCCAGAGAATTAGTAACAAGAGGGTGTTTCAGCTGTACCAGTCCAGTGGAAGCTTTGTGTTCCCTGGTTGACAGGCACACTCACTGATGTATCCTACTCTTTACTTGGTTTACACTGTGTAAATTCACTTCTTCAAAGAGATGAGCCCTTCCATGTGACAAATGCCTTTCAAAGATTTGTGCTAGTTCTTTATAAAATGACTTGTAGGCTAGAAAGTCTTTACCAATCACCAATTCATTAAGATGGCTTTGGATTCAGTAGGTAAAGGGCATATTGGTGACTTAGCCATATCTGAAGATATGTTTGATTGCTACACTGGGGAGCGTGCTCTTGGCATCTGGTTAGTTGTGATCAGAGCTGCTACTAAATGTCCTTTGCTGCATATAACAGTCCTCCCCAAAGTAGAATTAATAGGCCTCAAATGGAAAGAAATAAGTAGAGATATCTTTTCAGGTTTTAAATGAGAAAACTGAGACCCAGAAAGGTGAAATGGCACTCTAGATGTCACACAGAAAGTTAGAGTCCCTGGTTTTCAAACCACCAGACTACAGTGCTCTCAATTCTACTGACTGCAGACAGCATTTCCTCTCTTACAGCTCCCACTGACTTTCTGTATCTTGGGTGCCAGGTTATGTGCTACTTTCTTGGCCATTTTCTATACCATCTAATGCACACTTTCAAAGGAGTCTGGCTATCCCCAGGCATATTTTCGTGTATATAGAAAATGCTGTGTGCAAAGTGGTATAGGCCATTAGAAATATGAATACAATCCCTATGGGGTTTGAGTGAGAATGGCCCTAATATACTTGTATTTGAACACTTGATCCCCAGTTAGTAGAAATATTTAGGAGGGATTAGAAGGTGTATTCTTGTTGGAGGGGATATGTCGATATGGTTGGACCTTGAGGTCAAAAAGCCCATGCTATCAAATAGTTCTCTGTCTGCTTTTTGGCTGTGTGCTCTCAGTTATTTTACCAACACCTTGCCTGGCTGCCTGCTGCCATGTTGCCCACCATGACGAGCGTGAACTCTAACTCTCTGGAACCAGCTGAGAGCCTGCAAAGTAAATAGTTTCTTCTATGGTTTTTGGTTTGTTTTGTTTTGTTTGTTTTACTATGACATTTTGTCATGTCAATAGAAAAGTAACAAAGACAAACCAAATAGACTGAGGCATGATTGTTGCCCCATAGGGAGTGTCTAGGTTATAAACCAAGTCATATATCTTCATGCAAGTATCAAGCTACTTTTATTAAGAGCCTATGATAAGCTAAAATCTATCCCCAATGTATCCTGATATTAGTCAAAAGTCACAGAAAATTAGGAGTTGGAGGAGTTGGAAGGGTGACTAGGCCCTAGTATTGAAGGAAGGCTAAGTAAAAAGAGAACCCTTCATTTGGTTAATAAATGTTTGAGTAATAATGACTAGGGCGATGTTCTGGACTTCTCTAGTATAGTGGCAAATGAGATACAATGTTCCTTATTCATAGAGCTTAGGAGAAAAGCCAAGAAAAGAGATGAATGGATATGTAGATAAAATACTTACAGATCTTATCTAACTTACCTAAAGTGGCTAAAAAGTCATTTCTGAGGTATTACATTTCAGTAGATCCATAAAGTACACAAAAGGGTAATCAGTGGAAACAGAAAAAAACAAAAAAACAAAACAAAAAAAAAAAACACTCGTCTTAAGGCAGCCGAACTAGGTATATTATAGGACTAATGGAATGTACTATTAGTAGGAAAATAGGCATATGGTGGAAATGAGAAAGTGGGGGACCACCATGGTAATAGTGGGTTTGCATCTCATTTTAATATGAAAAGAGCAAAATAGCCTGAAGATGGGTGAGAGGGAAACATACTAGGTTTTCACTGGGAAATGGAAAAAAAAATCACAAATGAGACCATTACTGAAAATTTAGAAATAAACCTTCACCAAATAAAATGAATATTAGTACTAATCCCTTTTCACTCACTGAATTTTCTAAGCTCCTCACATTTGAAGCTGCCATCTTGATGGTAGTAATGTCTGAGCATCATATAGGAAGATAGTTACCTGGGAGCCAGGGTGGAGGTCCTGAGCTAACAAGTGCTGTGAATATTTGTACTTTTCAACATGACAGGTGTTTGGCCACATGGAAGACTAATTGTGATAATTGCTCCGTTTTCTTCTCATTGTCTTTATGATTTTGTAAGGATGTTTGATACTCTCTTCATGTTGCCTTATTTTTGTGTTTCATAAGGCTTATAAAGCATTTTCTTCTTGGAGTCACTAATATCTATCTGATAACTTTGATTGGTAGAGTTCCTTTGCTGCATTCATTCCCCTTGCCCCAGTGATCTCACATTTGCTTGGCTTTAAAATTGCGTATTATTAATTATGTTGAATCATGTTTGTAGAAAAGTACATCCAAAAGCAGAAAAAATAACATCATTAAAAGACTGAGGGCTTATTGGCTGCTTCTGGTTGAAGCCAGCAAATATTGAGAATTTTAATTGCCTGGTGAGGGAGGCAGGTCTCTTTTGTGCACTGCCTAAATAGTTTCCTAGGCTCCTCCTGGTTGCTTTTATATTTTTGAATAATGACAGAAATTTTCATGGTATCTTTGAATAATGACAGAAAATTTCATGAGAGACAGAGTTGGAATCTTTGGAGATAAAAAACATTGATGGTCCTGCTTGTTGATAATTTAGGGATGCTTTTATAAGAATAGTTTGTGTAGGCTGGATGGGTAATGCTCCAGGAACCTGGCTAAACTTTTCCAGTACTTTAGTGTGTGGATTTTACTGTAGTGTTTATCATACTGCTGATACTTGGGTAGCTGTTCTTTGAGGCCAATGCTGTGGTTATTGGTACAATTTTCATGAGGTATGAAATAGACTTCCCTATCCATGGGGAAGATACATTATTAACTTCTTTCATTAAAATAACATTAAAAGATAAATTTCATTGGAATTTTTAATATTATCAGATACAATTGCATTTTATTATCGATTGGTGCTTTAGTAATGGTCATATTTCTGAATGGTTACCTTGGCTTACTTACTCCTTCCTCTTGCTCCTGTCCCTGATCTTGATAATAGCTGAGAAGGCTAGAGACTAGTAGGGATTTTTAATGATATTTAGTTTAGCCCAGTGTTGCTGCATGGAAAACAAATCTAGGTTTTATCTGGCCCACCCAAGGACTGTCAATCACGTTTTGTTTGGTTTGTAATAAGAACTCTATTTTTTTCTTTGTTGGTTTTCTAGACAGGGTGTATCTGTGTAGCCCTGGCTGTCCTGGAACTCACTCTGTAGACCAGGTTGGCCTCGAACTCAGAAATCTGCCTGCCTCTGCCTCCCAAGTGCTGGGATCAAAGGGGTGCGCCACCACCACCCAGCTAGAACTAACTCTCACAGTGTGCTCATAACGAACACTCATTTCATCACTACAGTCACTCACTCTTGATACCTCTGTGTCTGAGTATGCCACTTGTCAGTGTCTGTGTGTGTCTGTGAATGTGTGGATTTGTGTGCATGCGCTTCTCTTCTCCAATGCTGACTGTTCCTGTAGGAGTCGGAAGTAGTGAATGGGGGTTATTGTGATTGAGGCTGAGTCACCAGGTATATAGTTTAAATTTATGTACAGGGGCCTATTCCTTGGTAACTGATTTTTATGAGACTCAGCAGCCTTTTGAGAAAGCTGTGGTTCTTGGGTCCAAAACTCAAACATAAGTCACATTTTAGCAGCTTGCATGTCATTAAGAGACAAGCTAAACCCTTGAAATGGCAGAAACCTTTGTCTAAATGAAATTTTAATATAACCCCAAGATTGGCTAGATCTATGATTGGAAAGTGAAATAGGAGTCACTTAGTCCCCAGCCCTGTGGACAGTCTGTCTCTACTGCTCCTATCAAAGGTTCAGCCATTTTCCTACTTGAGGAGGCCCCTCAAAACAAAGGAATTTTGTCTTATAATGCTATATTTTCATTCAAAATATCCTCAAATTCAGGGGCTTTTATAGACCCTAGTGAAGTATTGCTTATACAATAAAATCTAGTAAGAAAAATCCAGACTATTTCTAGCTTGTGGTCAACAGAACACCAGGATACTGTTAGATTAGCTGTATTTTTTTTCCTATTTTGCCTGAATTGACTGACGTTTGAGGCATTGATTAAAGACAGCCTGAGACCCAGAGCAAAGCCACTAAGTCCCAGACGTTCACGATTTCCAAGGAACTGTTTTGCGCCTCTGCTTATTACTCAGACAGCTCCTTAGAGCTCTCATCCTGGCACCTTTTGCACTTGCTAAATCCAATTTGAAGGAAGAACTGGAGGGGGGATTTTGTGGGAAGCAATTAGCCTGCACTTGGGCGGCCTTCCTGCTTTGCCCATCGTGATGAATTGGGGCTTAGCTCTTATATCAGTCAGCAGGTTGCTTTTGCTAGAATTGTGTTATATGTTATAGATAACCAGTTCTATCTAATTAAACAATAATGATGGCAATGTACGACATTTTCTGGGAATTAATGAGCAGCTGGGAAAAGCTGATGGCTGGAAAGTCAGCCAAAGGCTATTAGCTTCGGTCTACCATTAATCTCCTGAAATGCCCATTTGTGACATCATTGTTAGTATTGAACAATAAAAATGTAAGAGAATTTACTAATACTCATTGTATAGTCCCTAGTAACAAATTCCATATGTATTATTCAAAAGTCATGTATTTTCTTTTTTAGCTTCAATTATTCTCTGATCTAAATAAAATGTTTTATATAGAGAAGTTCTTAAAAATGGAATTTCTTGATTTTTATAAATGTGGAGTATGTTTTTAAGACTACCAATTTGGAGAGTTTTCTTTTATATTTTGGATGATAAAGCCATAATTTTTCTTCAGCTGTGATCCAGGAATTTGTGTGTATATTGTCATGACTATCTGCTCATGGCAGAAACTGGTTTTAAATGCTTTGAATAGCAGCTGTTGCTAGCAAACATGTGCACTCATCAACAAGATTATAAGAAGTTATAGTAACACTGCCTGTAGATGAAGGGAACTCTCCGCCAAGAAAAGCTGCAATGGTGTGTCAATATAATGTTTTTGGTTACTGCTACTGAATGCTAGAGGAGAATCAGACTAAAATATTCACTACCTTCTTACATAGTTTACTAACAACATTTCTGCATATAGGCTATCTACCGAGAACTTTTTATAAAGCCTAAATGGGAAATTTTAAGTTATGTTGTTTCCCATACTGTTTCCTCTCCTACATGAAAGAAAGTTTTTAATGGCCACTGAGATCCCAGCCAATGAATCTTGAATTCTTTGCCAAACCCAGAGCCTTTAGATATCATCTAAATTGAGCAGTAAGTTGTTTATTTTGTACATGATAGGCATTATGCTCTCTGGTTTTTTTTTTTTTTAAGGGCTGGTGTATCTATCAGTCCTTCTAAATGCATGTTAAGTGTATGTATTTGGGGGAAGTCGAATGAGTCAGCATGCCATTAATCACAGCTTTGGAGGCACTGACTCACTCCCAGGGAAATGGAGTGGCCTCACTGGGAAAGGGTGTGAAAGAAAAACTGCATTCTTGGGTCAGTTCCCTGTTTCTGCAAATGTAAATCAAATTTGCACCCACTTCAGTGGGTGGTTTTCAAACTACAGAAAGTAGCTGTAGTCCCTATAAAGGCAAACATCAAGCTTTTCCAGGGAAAGACAGTAATGAAACAGAACCCTGCTTAAGAAACACACGGGGAACCTAGGATGCAAATCGGAGTTCACAGGAACCTAAAGGACATCTAACGCCCAAATTTGCAAACCTAGCCTTAGTCTTCCACAGTTCAGCCAGGTAGGCTTTTGATCGCTGTTAATTTTGGGGCACTCAGCAGGAATCTCTCATCTTCATTAAAGGAGTGGATATCTGAAGTATATTCATAGGGTCTTTGGATTCCTTTTGGAAGTCAGGACTCTGTCAGGATCAGACTAAGAGAAACAAGTGATATTAGTAGACACTGGGCAATTTCATATGTAAATATTTATAAAACCTCTTACATTGAAATGGGAGCTTGGTGTGGTGTTTCTTTAAATAAAGCATGCTTATCAAAATGAAAATATTACACTATGTATATAATTTAACAGTTAAATTTTCATTGTACTAGCAAAATAGGTATAGATCATCTAGTACCTAGCTTCCCTAGAATTATTTTCAACCCCTTAAAATGAACTTACCAAGTTATTAGATGTGTTTCCTTGAAACTTTGTGTGAAAATGGTTCATTAGTATTCCCTGGGAGTAGGTTTGATTGAAGATGTTCATGCTTTCATGAAGCTCTAACTTGAGTTCATTTTGTTATGTGGTGACCACAGTTCTGGATGACGCCCCCCCTGGCACACAGGAATACATTATGTTACGACAAGATTCCATCCAATCCGCGGAATTAAAGAAAAAAGAGTCCCCCTTTCGTGCTAAGTGTCACGAAATCTTCTGCTGCCCGCTGAAGCAAGTGCACCACAAAGAAAACACAGAACCCGAAGGTTTGTGCACGACAGACACGTGTTTTGCTTGTACTTGTTCTCTCTCTCTCTCTCTCTCTCTCTCTCTCTCTCTCTCTCTCTCTCTCTCTCTCTCTCCTCTCTCTATCCCTCCTGTTTTGGATTGTGCATTGCCATCTGCTGTGCTGTGTATTGTTCGGTCCCTGTGACAGCTATAGGAGACCCTCGCTCACTGGTGACTGTGTTATGCAGTATCAAATGGGACACTGTAGAATACAGTCATCTCAGCACCGCCTGCAGCATCCTGCTTCTTGCAGCTGAAACATTTTCGGTTGATGTCATGACACTATTTCATTTTGGCTGCCAACATTGCTTGTCCCTATAGCCAACACCTGTTTCCATCACCTTGCATTCCTGAAGCAGCAGTCAGCTGAAGAATAACACTTCGAAAAGGAAATAATGAGAAGATTGTTTCAAATTTTCTATCTCTTCTCCACTCCATAAGGCTTCTGCATTGCTTTGGAAGAATGCTTATGATCAACTTATTTCGCTGAAGCAGTCCCAGACTCCCCCTGTAATGCACGTCCACTTGCACTTTGCCACAGTGAATGCATGTCTTAAGGAAACCATGAGGAGGTTTTTTTTTTTTTTTTTTTTTTTTTTTTTTTATCATTTTTCTTTTCCAGCTCAATACAGGTTTGGAGAACTCAACTTGCTGTTTACTTAAACTCAGATTGTTATGGTGTTCATTCCAGTCCATGTCACAAATCTGTCTCTAACATAACTCTTCTGGCCAGAAAGGGTATTTATTGACCTTCAATCATTTTTTGCATGTATCAAACTTCACAATTTTTCACATTACAAATGCAATGTGATAATTTTATTGTTGTCAATGTGCATTTTAACTTTCAAAATTACTGTTACATGTTGTGATACATGTAATAGGTTCTTTTACAGTAAGAAATTATCTTCTGGCCATTCCTATTTGATGGAGGATCCCAGTGTACATTGGATGTGGCAATATTCATCTATACAACTGTAGTTGGAGTGGACCTTTGCATAACATTTAAATATGTTCTATAAGTGACTTTGTTCCTATATCAAGTTGTTCTTTTGCAAGTTCATGAGAATCCTTATTACAGCCATGTTTCTGATATGAGAAATAATGACACCATGTTTTGTTTAAAGTTTGGCATGTGATAGAATTACTGACATCGAGCTCCAGTTCAGTTTTAAAAGCAAAATGTCACACCTCAAAATATCCCTTTCTCTTTCTTCCAAAAAGAAAATTAAGTGTTCATAAGCAGGAAAGGGAGAAATCTTTATCCATCTGGTAATGGAATAAAATATTTGCATTCATTTTCTACTAATACTTTTGCTAATATAAACCCTCTACTTTGACTCAGAGTCCTGACGTCAACAACTAGCCACCTGCAGGTACCCTTTCCAATGGGTAAATTCTACCTCATAGTGCTTTAGCTGAGAAGAAATTGGCTGATTGTAACTTAACTGAGACAAGAATTTTAAACCAATGACTATTATTTTATTTTTCATTATCTATAGTATATTTTATTATGATCTGTTTTCTTTGCTTTCATACTATACACACGTATACACACACATACACATGCATGCACATGTGCACAAACACATACAGTGGCTTCTCTATACTGGCAACAAGACTAAATATTTTGGTTTGGGCAATAAAAATGTTGCTTAAGAATTTACTGATTAAGTTCAGTTAGACATTTGGCTAGAAACTTGATTTTTCTTGGCAAGATTTTAGATTTAGTAAACAACTGTAATACCCCCTTTTATTATATATACTTTGACAGGATCTGTTAATTTTCAAGCACCACCTGTAGAGCAATGCAAATATTGTCATGAATGTTTTCAGATATGGATTATTAGAAAGCAAATAGCCATTAGACTCTCTAGAAGAGGTAAATTATTTTCAATCTGTCATTTCAAACCCATAAATTCAAAGGTTGTCAATATGTTGAATATTACTGTTTTCTTCTCACCTGTAATGTTTTGAAGATAGATGTCTGCTTTCAGATGATTGATTGTCCTTCTGGCAGATATGTTGACATAGCAGAACTAACTCTTCTTTTCTTACTCCTAATAATCATTTATCAATAATATTAGGTTCACCAGAGACTTTCTTTGGAGATATTTCAATACTATTTAAAATCATACTTTACCCTTTCAAACAAGGATTCCTGTGCTATTGATGACCAGTGAATGAAAGCACTTTTGTCCTATCTAGATCAATAATATCCCAAGTACCAGATATGGCGGCAAACCAAATGTGTTGTGGATAGTCCTTGAATAATGCTTGTTTTTATGTAGAAAATAGAAATTTGCTATTTCCAGGAGGTGACGTGTTTGTGATTTGAAATGATTCAGTGGTCAGATTGGCAACATGGAAGATTTTTGCAAGACTGGTTTTTCAATTCTATAAGGTATAGTTTCTAGTTCTGTCTCAAAGTTGCAACATTTTCCTTTATTTACCAGAAATAAAAGGCCTGTGTATCTCAAATGTATAGTAGAGGTAAACTGCATGGCAACATGATACCATTTTTATTGTCATGTGATTCATCTTGATGATGTGTTCTGTTTCATGGTCACTGTGTTCTAGTATAAGATTTTAATTGGCATTAAGTGAAAATTCCTACAATTTCATAGCAAGAGAAAAAATAATCGTCTATCTGTCCATTGTTTGGATGTTTATATAATGTTGGAAACCATCAACTGAATAAACACTAAGACTTGGAAGAAAAATTTGATAGCAAAATGTCTGTTTACATTCAACCTGTTTTTTTGTATGTGTGTGTTTAGTTAAGTTTTGGTACTTCTTTTGGCTATCAATGGTTATTAAGGTGCAGTCTATTTCTATAGTTTATGACCACTTGAGATTTGTTATGGATAGTATAGTTGATTCAGAGTTCAGAGTCATCTGTCTTTAAAAGATACTTGTAAATTGTGTTCAAGGCCTTCAGAATCTATGCAAAGAAGTTCTTAGAACTCTCTCATTGTTTGTTGTGGAGTTTTTTTTTTGACATGCTAAAGCCAATTATATTTTGCTAGAAATAGGCTTATATTAATGAAGAGATAATTTCAAAACAAAATTTTAAATTTGTTCCAAATACTTCTGAGTTTCTATGATGTGATTATTCCTATATAATCCACTTATGATATAAACAAACACTTATGAATGCACTGGAATTTGGCTGAAGAAGAACATATGAATATCTGAGAGTCTAACTTGGCCAAATACCAGCAATGTTCTTTGTTAGAAGAAAGCTGCTTCATGGAGAGTGAAGATCATTACCAACATATTTTTTCTTGTGGTTCCAGGAGCCTTTTGGCAAGAGAAAGTATAATCTTCATAGCTTTGTTCCTTTAGTCGCTTTCTCTTTCTGTACCATAGGTGCCAAAATGAAACTACTGATTTTGTGCAACTTCTGGAAGCCAATCTATTTTCAGCCTAACTTCTATTTCCTAAATGCTACTCATTGGGCTTTTCTTAATGTTTAGAGATTGTTAAAACAAAAGAGAGTCACAGCCAAAATACCCAAGCTGGCAAGTGGATAGTGCTGAAGATCTGGTGTGTGTGTGTGGGGGGGGAGAGATAAAGAAACTGTGGATTTCCAGTGTTTGGTTTTACCAGTGAAAACTTTTATTACAACAGTAACTTTGGAGGTGTTAACATGATACAAAAATAATACTGAGCTCAGTGACCTGTCAGTATCAGTTATTTGGATTCTACTGTATATATATATATATATATATATATATATATATATAGTATATATATATATATATATATATATATTGTGTTATATTCCTGTGTGTGAGTGTGGATATACACACATTCCTATCTGTTTGGGCATCTCTAAGCTTTTCTTTCCGACAAGTATCCTTTGGGGGATAAAATATGTCCCAGAGCTTAGTGATAACGTATGATTTTCATCAACTAAGAGGAAACAAAATTTTATGCTAAAAGCATAAAAGACGTTGTATCTGTAACTACAATACTGATGTTATTCTGATTCTCAACTTGGTTTCTTTACCTCAGAGCAAGCACATGACACTGTGAATATTGTTTTTGCCTAGCTATTAAGAAAGGGGAAAAGTAGGCAAATATTAAGCAGCAGGCTTTTGAAAGTGTAGGCTTTTTTTCCTTATTATTTTTAAAAACAAATTGTATTATCTGCTTTTGTTGTAACATTTTAATTTTAATGCCAATTTCCCTTTTGGGAAATATGTTCCGCATTGATTTGAATTACTAGAAAGTTTGATGAAGCTAAACTACTCGTATTAAATCCTATTAAATACCCTTGTTGCTAAATTACAATTGCATAACACCCTCTTATACTGGATACCTGAAAAAGGTCTTTTAGAAATAATATATCTGTTTGTCCCATTGAGAATGACAATTGAGAAAAAAAATATTTTCTATTAAAAACTGGGGCCGTGTATTTAGATGATGATGTAAATGTAAAGATTTTATTTGTTTTTAATTTTTTATTGCAGAGCAAGTGTAACTTAGGTCCCCCTGCCTTTATTTTGTGATCCCAAGAATAACTAAAGGATACCCGAGAACTTTCTATACGCATTGAAGCAAATGGCAGCTTAACTGTTGTTTCTCAGGAATAATAAAATACTATGATCAGCATAAGAGCTGGAAATGTGAAGGCCTTGCTGAGCAGCAATGAGTAAACAATGTCTTCTCCACAATGGGTCCAAATGTATTTATTTTAGTTGCATGCCAATTATTTCCTAGAAGACAACTTGTTTCCTAGTAATTCCAGAAAGCAATCTATTACAGTCTATCGAGATGAAACACGATCACCTTTCTTTCCTATTTCTTCACCTTATGTAAAATTAAGTCAGAATTTGAGCATAGCTTCTACTCTCTGGGAAAAAACTCATAATCTAATCAAGGAAGTATATTTAGCAGCCAAAAATTCAATTTCAGAATACAATGGCCATTTATTATTATTTTATTGAATATATGTATCCTAATTCTATCTGCATGCTGGCTTATACAGTAAAAATGAATAGTAATTCTTTTTTTGAAAATATGGTTCAAGTTTTAAAATGGCAGACCTCCTTCCATGTTTTGGTTTATGCATTCCACTGTAGTAGCAAAGATTTCCCTGTGCTGAGGTCTTTCTTAGTTAATATTGGAATTAGAAATTTCTGCTGGGGGAATGTAACTATGATAATCCATTTCATGTATATGTGCTTAATATGGAACTCTGCTAGGAGAAACTGTTCTGAAGTTCCACTGGATGAATGATGGTATGTGGTAGAGATTTTGACTAAATTAAAACAATTTCAGAGTCAAAATCAAAGTATCACATATGAAAACCATATTGATATTCTCCCTTTCAAAACCATTATATCGTGGAATGTTGCCAACAGTCTCTGTGGCTAGGATTCCTCAGCCACTCTTCTATTCTCATGGGCAATTAATAAAACCACATGAGAAAATGTTTCTTTCTGACCCAGGTGGTTGGTGCTCAACATGTCCCATATCCATAAAAAGCGTACCCTGGAAGATGCTTTGCTGATGTCCCCATTAAGGTCAACTATAATATATGAAAGTTTCACTTTACTGAAGAAGCGTTACTAGAATGTGCTGTTGCTTCTGATATAATGCTTAGCCTCTCATTGGTCACCTATAGTACTGGGAAATGGAATCCAGGACCACATGCATGAAAGGCATATAAGGCAAATAACTCTACCATTGAGCCATAATCTAAACCCTCAGTATTTTGTGTTAGATGAACACTTGATTGTTTTGTTGATCAAATCAGTGCCTTCAGTTGCATTTCTTAAACCACTGACCATGTCAGATATTATTGTATAAAGATGAATTTTACAGTAAAATATGTTTTATAAATTACATGCCATTCCTAGAGAGTGATAATGTGCATAGTTACATTAAAGGTTTTGGGAAATGTTGCTGATTATGAAGCTGTCTTGCTGAATTCAGTTCTTTATTAAAGGTCATCATGTAGCTGCTGCAACTGTCTTACTCCTGACCTCTATTAATATCCCACAAAATGCATCTTGAGAAGAGCTTTGCTGGCTCTAGTAAATAGTGCATTCCTATCAGAACAGATCTTTGATAATAAACACATTTTTAAAAATGGGTGCTGATCTCTTTCTCTCAGGTTACCAGATAGTACTCCAAGTGTTGTGTTTGGATCAGTCCTGCGAATGAAATTGCTATTCTAGTGCACTACTAGATAATCCAGCTTGTGATGGAAGGGAAACAATGTAGTGATCCCATAGTCAAGAAAGTATCTCTGTCTTGCTATGCAAAAGATTATCAACTGAACTCAATAAAAAAATATTCTCAGTATCATAGTTCACAGGCCAGCCCTAGAAGTGAGGAATGCATTTGTGTAATGGCCGTTTTAACAGAGCAATCCTCAACTTTATCTTCATAGTGGAGTTAGCTGAGGACCTTTTAACTAATATTGATGATTGAGGTTAGCATAGAACAAAATCAACCAAGCAATAACAATGCTATAGGACCTCTTCTGGTGGAAGTACTTTAGGAGATGACTCTCAAGGTGATTGTAATTTCCTTACAGAACTGAAATCAGTGCATTAGGAAAAAAAATCACCTTGGCAAAAGGCCGGGTGTTTGGTGGCAGCTGTCAATTCAGAAGTTTTATCATGTCAATTACATGGTCCTCTTTAGGAGGTGCTATGTGATTAGAGGTCACAGTTGGACAGGCAGTACTTATTTTGATCTTTAGAAATGGAGGAATGGAAGATATCCACAGTCCTCAATGTGTGCGCACATGTGCGAGCACACACAAACACACAAACACACACACACACACACACACTCACACACACATTCTTTAAAAGTTTCCTTTTCCCTTTCCTCTATCACCATGTGCTTTTATAAAATGAACCAGGATTTTCCATAGGAGTATGGTAATCTGCCACCTTGTGACCAACATTCTTTCTTACAAGCAATTGTTGTAGGACTTGCTCTTGTCTCAAAGTATATTAGAATTTCTAAATGTGGGCAAAAGAGATTTCTCCTGACCCATCTATGAGTGAATATAATTAAAGTATGAGATGGAAAAAGAACAAAAGATGTTTTGAGATGCAGTAAAAGTATAGCTAATTCTTTACTGTCTTACCACTGCCCTGAGGCAAAATGCTACTTGTGACCCTGATCTATTCCAGAGACTGTCATCATTTTGGCATTGCCTTCTTATCGCATAGACATAATCAGCTTCTGTGGCTTAAAATGATCACAGCAGCATGTATTTGAAAACTGATTCTGATATTATTGGGAGGCTTTAATTGTCATCCCTGTTTATAAGTCATTCTGAATATTCTAAACAATTCACGTTCAGGTATTCATTTGTTATACTCGACAGCATTTCTCAGCACTCTTCAGAATGAGCAGCTTGAAATGCTTGGGAAGTGTTGAATAAGAGGCCTTACATTCTGTATTTTATCAGCACTTACCTTTGTCTTGCCTCACAGCCAAAATCCACACTCACTTCAACACATGAAAGATGCATGTCCACTTCCACCCTGGTGTTAGCAGACCTAGCTATTTTAAGACGTAGCCTGAGAAAAGTTCCTGGTTTGACTTGGCCAATGTGCTTACCATTCTTCTATGTTCTGAGCTGATGTTTAGTCACAGTGCTGGAGTAATAAGCTCAGATACTAGCCAAATAGTCACTCTATGTCACTGAACATTCTACCACAAAATCATGTTTCATACACTATCATCTGATGACCTAAGTCCTGGTGTGATGAAACACTGAGAAGTGATTTCAGTCTTGCCAAACTTCTTGCATTACAGTCAATTTAGTACTTCTTGTGATTTCTACAAGGACTAGAATTATGCACAATGCTCCCCTGAAACATGAAGAAAGGACCAGATATGTCTTTTGTATGTTCTTAGCAGGATGTCCCATGTTATCCTTTGCGTAGATGGGCACCTATCATTTCTGTGCCAGCCACTTCAGATATATTTTCACTAATCTTTCCAGTCACCAAAAAGATAAGCATCATTAATCTTGGAGGGCATGAGGTGGAGGCTGAAGTATAGATATGTGAACCAACTTGTTTACACAGTCACACATCTAATCAGTGTCCTGATGGAGATGTCAAGTCAAGTGTGCAGGGATTCTACATCTAATCTTTTCCCCTGCACTGTGCAACTTCAGGTCCTCTGATGTCTTGACTCCTCTTTACAATCCCAGGACAAAAGAAAAGATCTGTGGAGCATTTTATCTACTGTTAAAGAGAGTTAGTGCTCACAGCAAGGTTATATATAGAACTATCTACAATCTTTGAGCAGATTACTTATTTAATGAACTCAATGAAGGATTTATTTTAGGTATTCTCTGCATTAAATATTATAAACAAGAGACAGGAGGTTATGTAAACCTGCCTCCTTGAGACTGGGTTGCATTCATTAATTTACCCTTGTTCTCTGTATAAATGCCTATTGGCAGCAACTAATCATGAAAACATTGGGTCATTATGTTGGCTTTTCTCATTAATCTGCGGGCCACCTCAGTATTCAACTGTGGTGTTTCTCAGGTGGCCTGTCCAAAAAAACCCATATTTCCATATTTGAACACTCTTAGTGAGAGCTCACGTGTTTAATTATTGCTCTAGAAGTCTAGCCTTCTATGCTCTCCTTGTACTAAGGAAATTCCATGCAGTGAGAAGAGCATTATCCTCTTTGTGTAGTCTAACCATCAGGACAGGGAGATTGGAGTGATCAATATGTACATATTAGAGTTATTTCTAATTTATTTATTTCTATTTCTCTTACTCTTTTTATCTCTTTCTCTTTTCCCTTCCCCCTAATCTCTATCCTCTATGAGCATGTACATCATTCTCTGGATTAGGTACACACCCCTCACTGCAGACCTCCACAGGCAGAAGATATCTGGGATAACCTCTGCCAGAGACTTAACACTGTTTCTGTTATGACACAATTTATTCAAATACATGTGTGCACACACACATACACACAAGTAAATTGTTATACTCTGTGATCACTGAACATTATTCAGGATGGATTTGTATGTACATATACACAAATACCACACACACATAAACACACACACACACACACACACACACACCTCTCTCTCTATATATAATTTATCATTATATAAATTGGTTCATTGGAGGAAAACACACCATAGCAGTAGAGCTCACATGGCTGCTGTACTAGTCTTTTCTGGGATACATCCAGCCCAGCAAAGCTCAGACTAATCATAGCCCTCAATGGGATAATGTGGGTTCAGGAAAACCATTCATACAGTGAGGACATTTGTCTAGCAGGCTGCCTCAGGCTGTGAATAAACTCTGGCTCTTTTCATGTAACAAGAGTGGAACAAAGGATATTTCAAAAAGTGGGGATTATAGAAGCTGGCAGCCAAAAACTTTGCTTTCTTGTTCCTTCTTGAGCTATTATTTCCTCTGTAGTCATTTGATTTGCTTCTAAGAAGGTAGTATTTTGGATCCATGTTGGAAGGAGCATGCATTGATTCAGTAAATCTCTAATCAGCATGCATGGTTAGCTGTTCACTTAGTGGGTAATTGGTTAAATATACTCAGAATATTTGCTGAGGAAGGAAAAAAGTCCCCAAAGTGAATGAGAATAGTTTGAGAACCTTTTCCCATACTGCAGCTTGTCTTTGGAAACAGTTATGGGTATGTTAGTCAGCATTCTCCTCTGTGAGGACTATATTAAAACATGCAACCTTTATTTCTTCTATCCGTAGAGCTGTACTGAAGAGATACCACAAGCATAGCATAATGTCTGGCAATAATAAGCACTCAATAAATATTCATCATTACAAAACACTTATTCATCTAACAAATTTGGGTATTTTGAGTTCACTGGGCCATTTGCCCTAATTCCAGGCAGCAAGTGACTGAGTGTTTCTAATCACCATTAACAGAATGGATGTATTTGTCAATAGATATTTATTGAGTGTTTTGCAAAGTGAGGCATTATCCTGTGTACTAGGCACAGCATGACAAGAGAAATACTGAATCTTCCCTAAGGAATTAAGGACTGACAGGAAATGCACAACTTGGAGCTAGTGTATTAGCTAGATTGTTTTTGCATTTTAAATCATTCTAGAACACAGCAGCTAGAAGAACTTATATTTGTGCTTGGTAGGGAAGCCAGGGCTAGTGAAACTGTTCTGGGATGAGTTTGGTCCTCCATGTTTTTTTCATTCATAGCCCATGAATACTTTCTATATCTTCCATTCATTCATGCATTAATTCATGGGTTCATGGAACAGTTTATTGAGCTGCATTTTGTGAGTCAGATACCATACGATGTGATCCTAAAATGTCTGAGAAATGAGTTCTAGGCTGGTGATACATATATACAAACTCATCAGCCTGTGTCTAATATTCAAACCTAAAGAGCAAGCATCTCTTTGATGTACTGGTTTTGATTCCTTCCGGTAAGTACCAAGAAAGAGATTGCTGAATCATATATAATTCTTTTAGTTAGTTTATTTTTAGGAGACTCTTTGAACAGTTTTCCATGAAGGTTTCACTAATTTATATTCTTTTTTGTTTTTGCGATTTAAATCTCAATAATGATTTTTATTAGAGTGTAAAATGAGAAGACCAGGGGGAGCAGACTCTAAATATTGGCAACTGCATGGGACAGGATGATGAAAAAGAGAGTCATGCCATTTGAGTTAAACTGGCAGGGGGAGGTATGAAGACAAAGAGTGAAAAAAGCTGGAAGTACCAGAAAGAGCAACCTTATGCCATGGCTAACCTCTAAAGGGGAAAAAACAGAAATTAAAAGAAAAAAAGGAAAATTATGTCTCTCTGAGTCATAGGCAGTCATAGCAGAACCTCAAGATGACTCTGTGACAAGGACACAGAACTAGGAAATCCTGGGAAGAAAGTGTGTATTGTCTGTATTGTCTCCTTACAAGGATAAATATTCCTCCCATCTCTTTAAAATGACATTATATAGATTTGCATTCCTGCAGAATGATCCCTTAGCCACACGCTTGATCTAGCCAAAAGGATTAACTAACTCTTAAGTGCTGGGTAGTTTGGAATGTTAAACCCAGCAAGGCCAGAGATTTCATTCTCTTGACCCAAAGGAAATAGCTTTCCCTTAGTGTGTCTTTGAAGCTACTGTATCATCCCTTCCTCTGAAGAGGTAACCCTCAATTCTTTTAAGAGATGGAATAAAATTGGAAAATAAATTTAATCCATTTATTCCCTGAATATCGATTGATCCAAATACAGCTATTCATCAGAACAGACTGCCATCTGAACTGAGGATTCAGTCTCTCACCCTCACAAATAGTATTCAAGCTATACTACTTAGGAAAGGATGAAGAACTGGAACTGTCTCCTGGCATTGCTATCCAGAGAATCAAGAATATTTCTGAGCTGTTGCTTTACGGAGTCCCTACCATACACAAGGCTGCTGCACCTTAGGACAAGGCCTCTTTTTATGTACATCTTGATCAGTACCTGCTCTCTTTTGATTGTTAAAAATAGGTATTATAATGGGTGTGAGATTGTGGCTCATTAAATCTTATTTAATTTGCATTTTCATAATGATTAGTGATGCAGGGAACTTTTTCCTTATTTGTTTTCTTTTTTTTTATTCGATATAATTTTTTATTTACATTTCAAATAATTTCCCCTTTTCTAGCCCCCCACTCCCCGAAAGTCCCATAAGCCCCTTTCTCTTCCCCTGTCCTCCCACCCACCCCTTCCCACTTCCCCGTTCTGGTTTTGCCGAATACTGCTTCACTGAGTCTTTCCAGAACAAGGGGCCACTCCTCTTTTCTTCTTGTACCTCATTTGATGTGTGGGTTATGTTTTGGGTATTCCAGTTTTCTAGGTTAATATCTACTTATTAGTGAGTGCATACCATGATTCACCTTTTGAGTCTGGGTTACCTCACTTAGTATGCTGTTCTCTAGCTCCATCCATTTGCCTAAGAATTTCATGAATTCATTGTTTCTAATCCTTATTTTTTTTATTCGATGTATTCTTTATTTACATTTCAAATGATTTCCCCTTTTCTGGGTCCCCACTCCCCACAAGTCCCATAAGCCCTCTTCCGTCCCCCTATTCTTCCATCTACTCCTTCCCACTTCCCTGTTCTGGTATTCCCCTATACTGCTGCACTGAGTCTTTCCAGAACCAGGGGCCACTCTTCCATTCTTTTTGGACATCATTTAATATGTGGATTATTTCTTGGGTATTCCAAGTTTCTAGGTTAATATCCACTTATCAGTGAGTGCATACCATGATTGATCTTTTGAGACTGGGTTACCTCACTTAGTATGATGTTCTTCAGCTCCATCCATTTGTCTAAGAATTTCATGAATTCATTGTTTCTAATGGCTGAATAGTACTCCATTGTGTAAATATACCACATTTTTTGTATCCATTCCTCCGTTGAAGGACACCTGGGTTCGTTCCAGCTTCTGGGTATTACAAATAGGGTTGCTATGAACATAGTGGAGCATGTGTCCTTATTGCATGCTGGGGAATCCTCTGGGTATATGCCCAGGAGTGGTATAGCAGGGTCCTCCGGAAGTGCCATGCCAAGTTTTCTGAGGAACTGCCATACTGATTTCCAAAGTGGTTGCACCATCTTACAATCCCACCAGCAGTGGAGGAGTGTTCCTCTTTCTCCACATCCTTGCCAGCACCTGCTGTCTCCTGAGTTTTTGACCTTAGCCATTCTGACTGGTGTGAGGTGAAATCTCAGGGTTGTTTTGATTTGCATTTCCCTTATGATTAATGATGTTGAACATTTCTTAAGGTGTTTCTCAGCCCTCCGAAGTTCTTCATGTGAAAATTCTTTGTTTAGCTTGGTACCCCCACTTTTTAATGGGGTTATTTGGTTCTTTGGGTTCTACCTTCTTGAGTTCTTTGTATATATTAGATATTAGCCCTCTGTCAGATTTAGGGTTGGTGAAGATCCTTTCCCAATCTGTTGGTTAATGTTTTGTCCTTTTGACAGTGTCCTTTGCCTTACAGAAACTTTGTAGTTTTATGAGGTCCCATTTGTCAATTCTTGATCTTAGAGCATAAACTATTGGTGTTCTATTCAGGAACATTTCCCCTGTGCCCATGTCCTCAAGGGTCTTCCCCAGTTTCTTTTTTTATTAGTTTCAGTGTGTCAGGTTTTATGTGGAGGTCCTTGATCCATTTGGAGTTGAGCTTAATACAAGAATATAAGAATGGATCGATTTGCATTCTTCTGCATGCTGACCTCCAATTGAACCAGCACCATTTGTTGAAAAGACTATCTTTTTTCCACCGGATGCTATCAGCTCCTTTGTCGAAGATCAAGATGCAGGGAATTTCTATCAATCCATTTGCCACTTACCGTCTTCCTTTGAGAACTTCCTATTTAGATCCTATGTGAATTTCTTAGTAAGATTATTTGCTTTCTCCATGTAAAGTTCTTTGAGTCACTTATATATTTTGAGTAGATATTCTTTGTCAGATATATACCTTCCAAAATTTTCTCTCTATTGGTTGTCTCTTCAACCTGTTACTTATTCCATTTGTTGTGTAGAGGTTTTCATTTTTATTTAACCACTTCTGTATATTTTTGCTTATTCCTCTGTATATTTTGCCAAACGATTTGAAGCTACTGTGATAATTTATTATCTATAATGCATCAGTATTCACCGAATCTAAGTCATTTAATCAGACTTGGCATCTATTACCAGATAGTGTAATAATAACAATTTATGAATATACAAGATAGACACAAATGGAATGGACTGCTCTTCGGTTGTAAGAAAAAAAGGAATTCAGATATTTATAACAATTTACAGGGAATTAGAGAACATAGCTACTGAATTAAATGAGCTAAACACAGAAACATGAGTTATGCATATTTCTTATGGAGTCTAAACAATTGAATTCAGAGAAGCAGGAAGTGTGCTCTGATGGTTTTCCAGCTCTGAAGTAGGAGGGTGGAAAATAACTAAAGGGTACAAACCCTCTCCTCTGTTCTATATGATAAGCTAGTCTGATTCTTCTTTTTCTTCCTTCCGTTTTCATTTTTTCTTCTTTTTTCCCTCTGGGATCTCTTTTACAAATCAATGAATGGAGCTAAATGTTAAGCAATGTGTTTTTCACTATTCCTGGGAGAATGGTTGTGAATTCTTCTTAGCATAGAAGTCTCCTTTTTGAACTGAAGGATATCTTTGTTGACTTTGCCTTCCATGCTGTATTAAAAACTGTCATGTTATTTTATACCTCATAAACATGAGCAACTTTAAATTGTGAGCATATAATAATGTAAAGTGAAAATAAAATAAACCATGGCAGTAATGGAGGCACCCAAAAAGACTGAGGTGATAGAGAGGTCCTCAGGAGTGGAATAAGTAAGCCAAGAGAGTGAGATGCCAATAAACTTAAGTGGAGACTTGTGCTCCATTATGGAAGTGTAAAAGAGCATTAGGTAAGGAAATGCAAGTTAATGTAAGCCTCTTATAACTTTTTTGTAACATCTAGGCAATGTAGCTTAATTCCATTCAGTGTGTAACTGAATTCTCTCTATATATCATACACCCTGGTGAATAATTATGTGAGTTGTCAATGTGAGTTACGTTAAATGACCCTTTGTAGATAGACATGAGCGATCACATAGAGTTGCATTATATCCAATGGTGAGTCATTGCCAGGAATGATTTTTTCATGTGTTGTTTTTCAATTTTAATATAGTAAAGATCCCAATACTTCAATAGCTTAACATGTTGTATCACTAGGAATTTTACATTTTTATTTCATTATTTTTATTTTACATGTATGAGTGTTTTGGCTATGTTCATGTATGTATATCACATACATGACAGATGCCCAATGAGACTAGTAGAGGGCAAAGGATCCCCTGGGACTTGAACCCATCTCCTCTGTTTTTTGTATTTTGGCTTTTTTGTTTGTTTGCTTTTTTGCTTAATCAATAAGCTTTATTGGATTTATTTATTGGACAATGGGGGAGGAGTTGTTCAACAGAGCACAAAGGACTCATAGTCAGTTGTTATCTTGAAACTTGAATCCCAGTGTTTGATAGGGATTATGAATACTGGATGCTCCAAGCACACTGCATATCTGTAGGCATCTCTATAGGATAGAGAACATCCTATTTTGGTGGCTCAGTATGTCAAATTCTCTTTTAAGTATAATTTCTCTGAAGCAGCCAATGTTCTTAATCACTGAGCCATCTCTCCAGGCCCAGGGATTAAAATTTTACCTGACATACAATCAGGCTAGATTAATATGCTACAATCAAGGAAGGTATTCTATAACTTTAAAGTTTTCTGCCAACTTGACAAATGAATACACTCTTAGTCCTCTGCAGAAATTGATTCCGTATATAGCTGTTGAGGAATCTTGCTAAATCAAAATGTTTAAAAAAAAAAAAAGTTTGACGGTGAAAAAAGGTTGACTTAACAGTATGTTATGAGCTGAGTGTTCATCTCAAGTTCGAAACTGTAGATCCCAAGAAAATGTTAACTCACCATGGAAAATTGGATAGAAGTTCTCTGCGTAGACAGTGATTTTGTCCAAAGTCAAATAAATCTTCCTAAGTGGCCTCCTGAAGGGGGAAAATGCTTGTATCATCTTGATGTGAAACTTAGGAGAGTTCGTTTGTTCTCTTTACATTGTTCAAGTTGAACATTTCTTTATGACAGAAAGCTTAGTGTTGAACCATTCATTATTATTATTGAACTATGTTCAGTTACAATGAATTGCTGCACTAATTGCAGATGATGGAGCCCCTGGATACTTTTTGCTGAATGCCCTTTTTCTTGAGACCTGAAAATGTCATTGTAGTAAATACTGAATCTGCATACCTATTCCTAATGGCAGTCATTATTTTTCCTTTAGCATATCTAGTACTGCCTTTTTCTCTGTAATTTTATATAAAGTAATTCTGTTTTAGGCAGTATATTGTGCTTGAAATGTAGATTTGGTCTCAACAGAGGACCATGGAATTTTTACTAGTGAAAGCATATATTCCTGCTAACTGTGAAACCCTCAGATATCCTGCTTTTTTTTCCTGTCCCATTCCTTAGATTTGAACAATTGAAGTTTTTCAATAAGAAAAAGAAAGGTCTCAGTAGTAGAAGACAGAGGGGAAGATTTTAACCATAGGCTTTACTATCTTCTCTTTTGCTGAGAGGAGGTCCAAGGAGTAGACACAGAAAATTGGAAGCAGAATTCTACTGGACTGTGGTATTTTTCATCTTTTTACCTAATTTTTACATTATATATATATATATATATATATATATATATATATATACATACATGTACACACACACACACATACACACACACACACACAGTCAGCCCGATGTCCCAATAGGAGAAAACATGCCTTTTTAAAGAACACTGAGCTACAAGATAAGCATATAAACCCTGCAGATATGTTTAGAAAATTTATTTACAGCCAATTAGAGTATTTCTATTTACTTATAACCAAAACTTTTCTTTGGGTCTATAAAACAGTAGTTTTGACTTAATCCAAATTCTCTCTCCTCCAAGTCCTTCCCTAGCTCCTCCAAAAAACTATCCTGTTAGGCTAAAGTGGTGGATTCATGCAAGAAAAATGAGACAAGAGGCTAAATTAGCCATTCAATGATCATTTGATGGGTATCAAATTTGTTTCCTTCATCTGCCTACTTTAAAAAAACTGAGAAGTGAGACAGAGTCTCTTTTTCTAGGGTCTTAGAGTAGAAGCTCTCACATAAGAAAGTGGGTGAAATTCAATTTCTACCATGACCTAGATGTAATGTCTACCCTCATACAGGAAAGTGTTGTAATCCTTTTGGAACGTTTCTCTTCGGACCATTCTTTCTTTACCAGAGTTAGCTACCCTTCAGTGGTTTGTTTATTTTTAGCTTTGTTTTTTTTCTCATGCTTTCAAAATATAAGTGAATATTCTAAAGTTTAGAATGTTCAATCTAACCATTCTGTCTCAGCAAATACTCCTTATCTATAATAGTATTCAGAATTGTGTCCATGCTGAACTCACAGCTTCACTGTAAGTTCAGTGCCTGACACAACCAAAAAAAAATAAGCCACATTTTCTCCTGCATCTTTTGGCTCATTTGCACTGCCAGTAACCACATGATATCAGTTACAAAAGGAATTTTAAATACACCAAGGTTCAGAGAAAATTAATACTCCAAAAGATTAGCAAAAAAACAAAATTAAATTAGAAAAATTAAAAGTTTGCTTGATCTTCTTTTCAAAAGCAACTGTGATTCAACTTGTCCTTTTTGTAAGCTTTGTTTGTATTCTTCTAAATGAAGTGTTGACAGTGACTTAATGATGGGCAAGACATTTCTTTCTCAGGTCTCTGTATCCTTGTCTATAAGATGAAAACAAAGAGGCAAGCTAAATACAAACAGACTGAGTGAGTATTAAAATCCCTTCTTGTTATTTTGTGTAATTTGAATGGTATAGCAAAAGATTCAAGGTGTTGCTCTGTTACCTAACAATGTAGTGGGTCAGCAATGATGGAAGTAGTAGACTACTGGAACTGTTGAAGCCTGACTCCACAAAAGATTGTTTTTGCATCTTTAACAAAACAGGGAGGTTTTGTTGCTTTAGAGGGATAGTTGCTGGTTTTTGTCAATACTCTTTGTCTTGGTTGGGGTTTCTATTACTGGAATAAAGCACCACAAAAGCAACTTGAAGAAAGGGTTTATTATATCTCTCCTAGTCACACTCTAACATGGAGGGAAATTTGAATAGAAACTCAAGGCAGGAACCTGAAGGTAGGAACAAAATCAGAGGGCCTGGAGCACACTATTTACTGATTTGCCCCCAATGACTTACTCATCCAGTTGTCTTGAACAACTCAGGTCCACCTGTTGAGCATGGTACCACCTAGAGTGAGCTGGGCCCTCCTACATCATTAATCAACACTCTATCCTACAGACTTGCCTAGAGGCCAATTCCATGGAGGAATTTCTCAGTTAAGATTCCCTTTTCTTTTTTTTATTCGATGTATTCTTTATTTACATTTCAAATGATTTCCCCTTTTCTGGGTCCCCACTCCCCACAAGTCCCATAAGCCCTCTTCCCTCCCCCTGTTCCTCCATCAACTCCTTCCCACTTCCCTGTTCTGGTATTCCCCTATACTGTTGCATTGAGTCTTTCCAGAACCAGGGGCCATTCCTCGGTTCTTTTTGGACATCATTTAATATGTGGATTATTTCTTGGCTATTCCAAGTTTCTAGGTTATTATCCATTTATCAGTGAGTGCATACCATGACTGATCTTTTGAGACTGGGTTGTCTCACTTAGTATGATGTTCTCCAGCTCCATCCATTTATTTTTGAATTTCATGAATTCATTGTTTCTAATGGCTGAATAGTACTCCATTGTGTAAACATACCACATTTTTTTTTTTTTTTGTATATTGTGTCCCTCCATTCCTCTGTTGAGTGACACCGACACCTGGGTTGTTTCCAGCTTCTGGTTACTACAAATAGGGCTGCTATGAACATAGTGGAGCATGTGTCCTTATTAAATGCTGGGGAATCCTCTGGGTATATGCCCAGGAGTGGTATAGCAGGGTCCTCAGGAAGTGCCATGCCAAGTTTTCTGAGGAACCGCCAGACTGATTTCCAAAGTGGTTGCACCATCTTACAATCCCACCAGCAGTGGAGGAGTGTTTCTCTTTCTCCACATCCTCATCAGCACCTGCTATCTCCTGAATTTTTTACCTTAGCCATTCTGACTGGGGTGAGGTGAAATCTCAGGGTTGTTTTGATTTGCATTTCCCTAATGATTAATGATGTTGAACATTTCTTAAGGTGTTTCTCAGCCCTCCGAATTTCTTCATGTGAAGAATCTTTGTTTAGTTCGGTATGAGGACATTGATACAGGGGAAAAGTTCCTGAATAGAACACCAATAGCTTATGCTCTAAGATCAAGAATTGACAAATGGGACCTCATAAAACTACAAAGTTTCTGTAAGGCAAAGGACACTGTCAAAAGGACAAAACATCAACCAACAGATTGGGAAAGGATCTTCACCAACCCTAAATCTGACAGAGGGCTAATATCTAATATATACAGAGAACTCAATAAGGTAGAACCTAGAGAACCAAATAACCCCATTAAAAAGTGGAATTTCTCAGTTAAGATTCCCTTTTCCCAACTATGACCAGGTTGGTGTAATCTCTAGTTTTCCTTTCTCTACTTGAAAGTTAATAATAGGCCACATACTAGATACAGATTAAAAACATAGCTTTCCAGATTGCTCAGATAATTATCTGTTAGGTAACAGCCTACTTCTTAACATAAATTCAGTATCACCCTTCTATGAGCATCACAGCTGCTACTTAAACCTAGAATATTTTTATGACTATTCCAAATTTGGACTGTTTCAAGCAGATGTCCAAACTACTGATACTGTGATCTACAGAGGTATTGGGCCATATTTATAGCTATGCTGAGACACGTGTGGTCTACGTGCTGCTCACTGCACATGTCCTGTATGGAAAAGTTCAATAAATATTTAGATTACCTGAATTATGATTCAGTTTGTGAGAATCTTTCATGAAATACTGCCTTAGGCCATGCAGCTGTATCATACCCCTTGAGCTTTGACCTCAGTATTAGACAATGGATTAGGAACTGCAAGAACTACATTACTATTTCTTTGAAGATTGAGTTCTTTAACAGAAAACAATTCAGGTTTCTCAATTCTAGAGAGATACTGAAGCATATATATTTTATCTCAATTTTATACAAAAGGGAGCCTGAGGTTTAATTAAGACTTTAGGTAAGACAAAAGGAGGGTCCAAATATGATTAGAAGGACAATGTGATTTGTTGTTGAGACCATAAGTGATATAAACTAGATATCGCCTCTAACTTCTGTGTCACCTTTGTTGGTAACTCTGACAGTTTCATAACATTTGATTAAATTCATATTTTTATCCACAAAATTTTATATAGTATCCACTATACTAAACCGATAAAACATTACATTTGTGAATCTGCTGTTTAAAAAAATTGTAAGTTAATATATAGACTTCATTTAATTTAAAATATATAAACAGAAGACACAGGCATTTAATATCTTAATCTCCATGGTAATGTTTTTCTTTTTTTTACACTTGCTTTTTCGTGTTGTCTTGTATTGTATATAAAATGATACAGCAAAACTTAGTCAAATACAAAACTTGTAAAAGCATTGATTAAATCCAGTCCCATCATCTTCTTTCCCATAGCTCCTCTTACTACTCCTACACTGAGATACTCCCAGAATCAGCCCTTAGTCTCTATTTCATAGCAGGTTGTAGAACTCTTGTACCTTAGTTCTTGTCACTACTTGCCTAAAATCAATGGTCTTGTTTTTCTATAGATGATACTGTATGTTTTCCTGACTTATCAAAAATAACTTACTCAAGTTTCCCAATTAAGACCATATGATGCCACTTTAAACAGCAGACAAGAGTATGGCAAATACCTAGAATTCTGTCACTTCTTAATGGCTACACTAATACTTTCTTTTTCTTCTTTTTAGAATTCGAAAACACTGACTTTTTACATTGGTATTAAGGGTATGTTTGTCTTACTATTAAGTGACATTCAGACAATATGTCGCACAATAAGATCTATCTCTTGAGTACTCTTATTCCTTAATGGAAATTTAAAATGCAGAATGAACAATAGATTCATTACCAAGACAGTTAGACTCCACATGGGGTTTTCTTGCAGGTTACTACATTGGATTAAAAAGAAAGTGTTCTGTTGATGGCCAATTCTGAATTCTTTTATTTTATTATGAGCTTTAAAAATCCACTCAAACATATAAGTTGCTGCTAAGGTCTTCTGCTTTCCATGATACCATGAATGTGCCTCAAAATTCATCTTTAGCAGTGTTCATGAGAGACAGATAGTGAAATAGAAGGAATGCAAAATTGGTTGCAATATAGAACTACTTCCTTTGCTTCTCTATCTTTATGATGTGGAGCAAAAAGGGTAGAGACAGCCATGGGATCCAATTCATGTGGTCATTTTGAGTATTGATGGGAAACCCCAAAACATGATAAAGGAGAATGTTTATTGTAAAGGACTATGCTGACTTAGGTCTGAATGAGTCTTTTAAAAATTTCTGTTGAGAATGTCATAGTGACTTTTGTCATTTGCATTTCACCATTTCTCCTATCCCCCTCCCTCTCCTAATGAATTTGTTTTTTTCAACAGGGCTCATTGAGTTTAATGACTGTTGTTTGTATGCATGTATGTGGGGCTTATTTTCTAGAACATGGACTGCTTCTCAGCAGGTTCACTGAAGAAAGTGGTACTTCTGCCTCTAGTACACTTGATCTGCCCATAATCACTCAGTGGAGTGTGGAGCTTCATGACCCCCCCCCATACATGGTGCAATGATGTTGGGCATAATCTTTTAAAGATAGCTACAACTGCAGTGAATTCATGGGAACTGTGGCTATGTCATGTTCATCCAGAACATGCTGTTTCATAGCGTTCATCAGCATCCTCTGCTTCTTAGATTCTTTTTCTCCAATAGTATCAGATGTTCCCCTAGGTCTTGGAGGAGTTGATATGTTTTATTTGGGCTGAACTCTACATTCATTAAAAGTTTACACTGGCATTCTCCTTTTTGTCTACAGATTATTCTACTATTCCTAGATGCTCTAGTATTTTTGGCATAATTTTTCTTTAACACAAACTGAATTTTCAAATACAGCTAATATATAAAGAGTTTTTATATGTAGAGGGCTGTGTGCCAAATATGTACCTTTACATGATTCTTGATGTGAAAATTTTTGTCTTTTCTTTTCAATACCATGCATCAGTATGCCAGTGTACCAGTGCAATGCTATCATGTCTGTACTTTTTGCAATAAAAGTTGCTTAATTTATGTAGCAATTCAGCATGGATAAATTGGGCCATCAGCAAATCAGATTTTAAATATTGCTTTTTGAACATTTGACTTTTAGAGAAGAAGTAAATGGAAGTGATTGTTCATTTTACTAATGGATCTACTGCAAGATTGCTTTGTGTAGGCATCCCAAACCATATTTAAATAAGGATTGATTTAAATAAGGATTGATACAACCTTCTAAGATCAAACCACTTTATCTGATAAAGTAAGGGGTATCTGCCTTAGGCTATGTAGTTTGATTCTGTCTCCTAAAAACAGTCTTTCAGTTTGATGTTGCTGTTTCTGCCTAGTGGGCAAATCATGAAGAAGATTTCATGAATGGAATATTTTTAAGAAATAACAACTAGGCTTTATGAGAAATGTATATTACACATGCATTACTTTGCTTCTTATTCTCAAGAAAGGCATTGCTTTGTTTTGTTTTATTCTGTATTGATTTTCTCTGACTATTATAAACTACTTGCAGGAAATGAGTTAGGCATTTAAGGGGTGTGCCAACTCTTGGGCCACATGGGTGTCATTAGTACATTGTAGACACATGTTATCTACTGTTATTTATTTAGCCTAAAAAGAGTTAAGAGGTTTCTAGAAATAGCAAACTCTTTCTCCAGGGTACCTAATGCATTGGGCAAAGCACTGTGAAACTGAAGAGTTATAACATTAAGGTCCTATGGGAAATAACACCGCAAAACATTTGAGCTACAACAGAGGTAATGGTTTTCTAGAATGAATCTTTATGATCATAAAGCTGAGCTAGCTACAACTGAAAAATGAATCACTTTTTAACCAACAGCTTTCTTGTTCACATATGACATATTTATTCATGATTAGAAAACTTTGTACATATATAAAATACATGTAATCATATCTAATATACATTCCCCTCTCCAAGTCCTCTAGAAAACCTTTAACAACTCCTTCCCAACTTCATGTGATCTTTTGTAATGCCTTACTAATTTCAATTAGTGTTTTCCATTTATGTATGGATATATGGCTATTGGACTTCCCCAGAAAGAATCGGCTGAAAATAGGTCCTCATGTAATGGCAATGCTTCAACCTCCCTGCCCCCCTCCATCAATGTTAGAATGTTTGCTGCCTTGAGATTGTGGAAGTTTTGTATAAGAAGCCACTACTAGTGTGAGTTCATGAGAGCAATGGATTTGTCATGTCCAAAAGGCACTGTTTTGATTAGTGATCTCTCAGTCCTCATCAAAGAAGTTTCTTTTAGCAGTGTAAAGAGGTTTAACACAAAGAGCCACAACTGGTAAAAGTGCAAAGAATAAGTGTCTGTGAAATGGAACATCAATATAACATCCATCTTTGCATGACAAAGGAAATATTACAAAACAAAGGAAGAAATATTATAAGAATTAAAGGTCAGAGAGAACCTTGGTATCAAAGACTTTTTCATTCTTTTCTTTGTTCATGATTGCCCTTGCCATTATTGTGGCAAACATAGTTGGTCATGGAGAAGTCCTCATCTTTTACCCTGTCTAACCACACATTTTTCCATTGCTAAAGGAGTTAGAAAGTCCTTAAGACATCAAAAGTTATACCATCCTGATGGTGAATTTAGCTACCACGTGAAAGCAACTATAGCAAAAACCATATACAATATTGGGAAACTTAGATGTCATTGTTAGTCTGCTTCTGGAAAATGTCAGCTGACCTTTGTAAATTAACTGTGAACCTATGCTACAATATCAAGTGTGTGTGTGTGTGTGTGTGTGTGTATAAGTTTTTCACTATGTAAACATGAATAAAAGGTGCCAAAGACAGCTACCTTCTCTCAAATCAAACAGCTTAGACATAAGCAGAAACAGAACTTGAATCTGGTCAGTAAGATCCCAGCAGTTACTTAAGCACAACAGTCTATTTAGAGAGTTCATGCTTATCACAGAGGTGAGAAATGTAAAGGACCAGGCTGTTACTTTTCCCTTTGAAACAAAGGCATGAGAAAATATTTTGTGAGTATCACTAATCCAGTACAGTGTGACAGTATCCACATTTAAACCTACATTTAAAAGCTTAGAACGTCCATGTTGCTTTTTACATAGCTATTTTTCATATTAAGTGAAATTGTTTCATTCTTCTTGATTATATGAAATAAGGAGTTAAATAAAGACATTTCTGTGCATCCATGCAATATACTTATATTCATACCATCGTCTTTTCTATTTTCTCCCTTCCCATGCCTTCCATATTGCTATGTGTGCTTTATAGGTACTATGTATGTATTACCCTCATATGTAACTCAATGAACCTCGGGACAGTCACAGTCGCTTCTGTTTTGCTCATAATGAAGGCATTACGGTGAATGGCAAGGTAAGAAAAGATGAATAAAATGATGATCCAGCCTTCAATTGGTCTTATTCAGTGAGCCTAGAGACATGCTACTCAGAGAGATGCTTTCTCCAAGTTCTTGGACCAGTGATTCTATATGCATAAAAATGAATCATAAGTCACCCCATAAAGTAAATGCCTACAGGAGAACATATTTGATCACAAATATTATTCTTAAGTACAAATGGAGTAGGGTATATAAACTCCTACAGCAATATGCAACAACCTGCTTCCTGAAGCAGAGATTTTGCTCCCAGTCCTGTGAGACTATAAACTTATATGAAGGAAAGGATGTGCATTAGACACTTAACATAGAAAGCTCCAACTATAGCATATCCTTTTTCTTTTAAGAAATGCACACTAACAATACATGGTTACTGAGAATCTGCTTAAAGGAATATCAGGCACCTTTCAGAGGAACTTACCCTTTGTGGCTGAGGTCACTGACATAGCTCCACTTCAGATGTACTCTTAACTGCTATGATTGCTAATGTTCATTACCAATGCACCCATGTGTGTCCCAGAGGACATTTCCATAGAAATTCAACTGAGGGAAGACTCCCCCTGAATGCTGAAGTCCACAGATCAGTTGTGTACCCTATTGTCTTTTTTACTCATCTTCTACAGTGCATGATTTATACCATGGTCACTAAGGTCACTCTCGGCTCTGCGGCTGACTAAGCAGCACATTGATCTTAGAACTTTGTGAAAAAATGTAAGGGTAATGTTCTTCATCTTCCCTCTTCTTTACCTTCAAACTTGCACATGCTTTCCATCACATATCTCCCACCAAAGGAATTGAATATAATGCCCCCATGTTCAATTAATAATCTTATCTATATGCATTGAGGGTTTCCTCCTTTCTGACTCCTTCAGTGACTTTGACTCCTCCTTATGTTGTATTGCTAGCTTCTTCTCATTTTCCCACATAGGATGTCTTTCAAAATATGTGTGCTCAGGGTAAGAAACTTTTTACTTCTAATTTCCAGTAATAGAAAACACTAGGAGATGAGTTACAGCCTCACCTATTTCCTGAATATAAATGAACAATCCACGAAATGTTTTGATCTTTTATATAGTTATAATTCTATGGATACAGGGAAATTTTCTTGAGTATCAACTGAATTAGTATTTACCAATTCAAGGAACAATGTGTCACCAAAGGAAATGTATCACCAGTATTAAATGCTCAAAATGATATTTGTATATGTGGTGTTATTTGTACTACTTATAGTTCTCATAACAGGAGTAACTATATTGGATAAATCAAATGGAAGTATCTTTAAGTTTTCCTCTCTACAAAGAATTTCAGAATAACTTAGTGCACTATCCTGTTACAGTGCTTTATATGTTTAAACTGCACCTCAAATTTCTTCTTATGTTTATTCTCAGTATACTCCCTTTCTCGAACACATTATGCCACTTGCTTTCCCCAGTCATGGATCTCATGCCTATGACTCTGTCCATGCTATTCTCTCTGCTTACACTCTTTCCCCATAAGACTTTCCATTGCACTATGGTTCCACTATATCCCATTATCCCCATATTACTCTGGCAGATTTGCATTGCCATGGCCTCTGTATCATACCATATTAGAATTTTGTAATTATTTCATTGTCTTGCCTCTCTAAATCCCTAAGGATTAGCCTGGGTTCATTTTAATGTACAACTGAATCCATAGTTAAAAAAAAAAAAAGCTTGATTATTAAGGTACCACTCAACAACTGTGACATCATGACATGGCTCTCCAAGTAAAAAGAACTCCATGGCTATAAAAAAAATTCTGAGTGTATATAGTTTCTTCTCTTTTTGAATTTTAAGATAGTAAAATAAAAACATAATTTCTTGAATGTTCTACATTTTGGAGAAAAAATACAACCTTTAGTTTCTTTCTGTTCCAACCGATTCTCAGAAATGGATTTTTCTAGCTTTCTAGGTTTTATAAAGGGCAGGTAACATTTTAAAAGTAATTAACTCCAATAAACAGAATCTCAGCAACTATTCATTCACCTTTCAGTGAAGGCCCAAGTCATTTTAAGTGATTTCTTATCAAATAGAAAGAACTATCTCCTATCTTCCTTGTTCAATTGTGTAAAAGAACATCACTGATCTGAACACATCACTTCTCATCTACTCAGTCTTTTATTAAAGATGCAAAGATCAGCTTCAGCATTAAACAGAGATCTGCAAAGAACAGAAGGCAGTAAGTTGGCAGGGTCTGGTGTATGTGCGTTATAGAGAAGAAATGGATTGAAGAGTAATCAAAAATGCAAGGTTATTCTAGACAAGAGAAAGAGGATGTTGCTTGCTCTTGAGATTAACAACCTTGTAACAGCTAAAGGATGAGTTTTCTTTTTTTGTCATTGGAGAGAGATACCTTAATGATCTTGATTAGTTTTTCCTACAAGAAGGACATCACAGCCTGGCCATCTTTCAAATGTGAATTTTCCACAGTTGTTTCAAATTGTCCATTTGAACCATTTCTTGAACTATTTTAACACCTTCTACAACCTCTATCATTACTTTAGTGGTTAAGGTTTTTAATTCAGCCATTGACTAGACATATAACCACGGATAAAATACCTCAACTCTCTCAGTCAGTGCAAGTGGCTGAATTATAAGACCAATAACTGCCATTTGGTGTCATTGTAGAGAATAAGGGAACATTTTAATTTATTTTAATCACATACTTTTAATATTTTCTTTTCATCCTCTCTTTTTGTGAGACTATGAAGAATAAATATTCAATATTTGAAAGTATGTGTTCATTTCCAGAAGCTTCAGAAGAAGCTTTGTTCAGTGGCTAGGACCGCCTGTAGACCATTTTCTCCTTTAGGATTTTGAATGCAAAATCAGTAACAGGTAAAATTAAGAATATTATACATTGTTATTAGTATAGAAATTCTCATATCATGAAAAGTCTTGTTCAGTGAGTATTCTGGCAGACCGAGGCCTGACTCTACAGTCATCAGAATAGCTTAAGAAAGATACTTAATTTTAGGACTCACATTGTCCTGTTGTTTTTCTTGTTGTTAGAAAATATTTTATATTGGAAATCGCATATTTTATATTGGAAAGCTATACTGTACTTTTTGTTTCCATGGACTAAGTCTTTGGCTTTTTATTTTTGTTTATTTTATTTTATTTTGCCTTTCACTGTCTCACTTTCCTAAATCAATTGGAACGTTTGCTTTTGAAATAAGATTTAATAACCACTCTATCCATAATCCTATACTTGAAATGTTAACTTACTCTTCTCCATACACATAGGTAATGCCACACTGATATATTGAAAATGACTGTATACCTGCATAAATTTATGTTTTACAGTTATATAATTTGTTGAATTCACAATTAATTTGCAAAGTAGGAACTAATAATGTGTTTGTATGTGTATATGCACATGTATGTGTGCATGTATGTGTGTGCATTTGATCAAAATAAGCAAGTACCTCTCCTCTAGCAATACCCACGAGTAACAGATCTGAGATTTGAACTCATTCTGAGGAATCTATGCTTTTATCCAATACAGATAATATTATCTGAAATTAAATACATGAAAGAATTAGAGGACATAGTGCCAATTCTGTACCTTGAAATATGTTACTATATCCTATTGACATATTAAGCCCTCAAAATAAAAGGGACCAGAAACCTCATTTATCTCTAAGGTCCCAAAAATTTTATCTAAGTTAGTTATCTTAGCTAGTGGGACATTTCATGTTTTGTTCCTCAAATCCTGGTCTACTGATATGAATGTTGCATTCCAATTCAAATTAATCAAGTATATACCCATCTCATTTTAAAATTAGTTTTAAGAAAAATACTTCACTTGAAGGAAGAAAACAAGACTCCAAAGCACAATTAATAACTATTCATTTTTATCAAATGTTCAAGGAACCCAACAAAATAGGAAATTAACATATACTACTTAGATACTGAAGTGTCTATGGACCAGATTTATAGATGTCAAGACTTGGGGCTTGCTTGTCCTTTGAATGTGAATATGATAGGTCACAAATCAGCAAATTGTGACTCGAAGACCAAAACCACTATGAACTATCTTTTTAATCAGGCATTTGTATATTTATTTATTTTATTTTATATGAGTAAATGATTTGCCTGTATGTAAGTATGTATGTATGTGTACTGGGTTTATTTCTGGCACCTATGAATGGTTTTAAGCTACCATAAGGTTCTAGAAAACAAAATCTTGTCCTCTGCATGAGAAACAAATACTCTAAATCATTACACCATCTTTCCAGCCCCTGGATCTAAATAAATCAAAATTTTACAGGAATTTCATCACACCTATTTGTCCTTTGCTGTCTTTGGTACTTGTGCACCATAATAGCACAAGGGACAAGAGGCATGCAGAGTCAGTTTATAACCCACAAAGGCTAAAGAATATTCCATTTGATTTGTGTAATAAACTGTGAACCCTTATTGCAAACGAACATGTATACATGTAGTTTTAGTCCCGAGGCCTAAGAATAAAACTGGGAAATCACAAAGACATCATGCAGTTATATCTTTTAATAGGATCAGAAAAGTTTTATAGACCTTCAGTCATATAATCACGCTATCTTTTGAGTTGGAAGAGACTTTAGAGGGTATAACTCCCCAGATTTCATATCTATTCTCTACACATTTTGTTCTCACAATGGAATAACTCAATGCAGCACTTCTACCATGTCCCCAGGTATCATGAAACCTTTGGATCTCCCTATGTGAGTCTAACCTTCTATCCTTTATCTCCAGCAGGCATCACTGACATTTCTTTCAAAAACGATAGCATCCATGCTACCTACAGAAAAATGAAATTGTATAAAATATATTCATAATGATGTAGAGAGCCATAGGTGGCCATTGTATTGTAAAAGAGATTAAGAACCACTGATTTTCATATTACTGTTTGACTTTCAAATCAAATACATCTGGGTTCTTTATGTGCACCATGCTGAGGAGATCAGTCAATACAAAACCCTTAAGGAGAAAGGGGCCCAGGGGCGGTCCTCTTGCCCATATGGAAGAACACATGTCTTTGGCTGTTCTTTTATCAACCTAGTGATACTCAAGTTCTGCTAAGTGTGATTCACATGTATTTAGTAACCTTTTCAACAAGAATCTGACATGGAAAACTAGCCAGAATTCCCTCTGTCACTTTTACTATAATATTAGTTATCATAGAGTAGTGAAAACATTGACAAATTAAGAATAACATGGAGCAGATGAGCCAAGAAATTAGGAAATCAGTTGTAAGAGCTATTTAAAAGATCTAAAGATGTTAATGATAAAAATTGGCAACTTGGGATTCATATCTATCTTCATGAATGGGTGTCTGAAGCTCATCTGTGCTCTAGAAAGCAGAACACAAGGCAGCTAGAAACAGGTAGACAGCTATCACTTCTTTTGACCAAAGAGTTTCATGAAAAGAAGAGAAGCTAGAAAAGAAAGAGGGAAAATTAACAAGTGTGCAGCTATACTGAACAGCAGTAAAGACAAAATTGTCAAGCTAATGAAGAAAAAGAAGATGGCGGTTTGACACACTCTAGAGAAACTCTAGAGATGATGAAAAGAGTGTGAAATTATGAAATGCTTCATAGAGATAACTAATGAGATGAAGTGAAGGTTATGATTCAGTTGAGATATGAAAGGGAAAAAATGAAGTATGGGATTAAGAGCTGAATGTCTGGACATTAGGCAATAGTTATTGAGATAGGGAATTTGGGAGCAAAAGCAGAAGAGTAGAGATACAATAGGAAATCTAGAGTCCTCGTATTGACATAATGATTTTGCAGTATCTTTTAAATATTGAAACAGAAGTGCCCCCACATGCATATGTATTTCTGAATGTGAAAACAGTGGAAGAACTCAATACTGAAGCTACTGTTTATTTGCCACCCTTTCCTACTAGGTATTTTCAGAAATTTGGCCAAGAGTTAAGCATTTCATTGCAATATATTATATGGCATGTGTCTTCAGGTTTAATCAAGAGGCAATAAAACTCTAGAAGTATTCAGGAAATAAACATGAGTAGTTTTAGAGAAGGGTAGAAGAATGGATGTGTATAAATTAAAGCCTTAAAAGGCAAAGATCATTTTCAGGGTTTGAAGGCTATGGCTATGCTCAGAGAAAGGGGAATGGTCTAAGCAATTAGAGGTGTGGAATGGCAATGCTGCCTAAATTTCTTGTGAGAATGTGCTTTCCTATAGATAGTCTTGACTTTGACATTTCCTAAGAGGGCGCATTGTGCTTTGCTCTACTTTGCTGGGAGATGGAAATGTCCTCGTTTCACCGCAGTGTTTACTCATGGTTGAAGGATATGGGCAGTAGAATGACTTTCCAAGAATGTCAAACATTTGTACCCTCTGTGGTCTCTCTCTAGCACCAGAGATAATCACTGCCTCCTGAAATGATACCTTCGGCCTGAACCAGGATGCAAGGTCTTAAAGTCACGTCCACTAAGATTCCCAGGGAAAGACATTATAGGAGAATGATACAGATATGTTGGTGGCAGAGTACATGGGGAGAAACATCCATGGTACACTTAGGAGTGTTGACAGATACAGTTTCCAATGTACCCTGGCTGTCATCAGCAGCTTCTGTGGCTCTGCTGAAGCAGCTACCACCAAAAGCCCAGACTGTGCTATTCTAGGAAGCTGCCATAATCCGATTGTTTCTGTTGCTTACTTTTCCTTGTGACACAGTCTTTCAAGTCACTCAGTGTTGTCTAGCTCCAAACATGTGTCCTCGGAGCCTGACTATGTAATAGAACTTGGCTTCCTTTCTTTATCCTTGCTAAAGAGGTGTTCTTGTTCTATGATTTTCACTTTACTTTTGAGACTACTTTAGATCTCTGGGCTTCAAAGTTCTGAGAGGAGAAAATGTCAGGGACAGAGTATGCATGTCAGGGGCAGGTGTATAGAACATGGTGAAATATTACTCCCTTATGTAGACCAACTCTGTATTTAATTGTTTTGTACTTCATGGACAGTTTCAGCCATATAATATTTGAAATTTGAAATTTGCTGTTCTAAAACCTATTCCTAATAGATTCTAACTCCTAACGTATTAGCCTTCTAGTCTGTCATTAGGTTGGAATAGTTTCTTTCAGAATTGTTCTTATTGCTTCCAGTAAAATATAAGAATACATTTAATTTTATGATTTAGGAAGTTATAAACCAGGAAAAATATGAGATTTTTGTGACAAAGTAGTAACTCTTCAAAATTAACAATAAATTGACTAGAATAAGTTGGATATGGAGAGGTATGTATACCATTTTGTCACTAAATCAATAAAGAGTACTCTTCTCTCTTCCTATTTATTAACATCTGCTTGCTGAACAAAAAGTCAAACTCCATCCAGGTGTCAGAGATGTTCACTTAAGGCTTAGATCCAACTGTCTTTCAGTAGGGAGGCAAAAATAATTTTACCTTTTCTCTAGGATTAAAACCAGAGAGGAGCAAAGGTGCTTTATGAATGAAAAGGCATAAAGTTCTGTTAAAGAATAGGAGTACTTGTCATCTGTTGTTTTATTGATCTTATTCTGCCTGGAATAAGATGAAATCGCAAATAGTTTTAGCTTGAATTTTTCTGATGGGTAAAGTTAGTAAATATTTTAAAAGTCTATTTCTTAGACATTTCTATTTATTAAAGACTTCTGTTAATTTCCAAAGCCCATTTTTCCATTGGGTTATTTGTTTCCTTGATGTTTAGCTTTTACTTACTTTTTATTATTATTGCAACTAATAATCCTCTACTTGATGTAAAATTAGTGTCTTAGTTATTGTTGTATTGCTGTGAAGAGACACTGAGATGAAAGAATCTTATAAAAGAAGACATTTAATTGAGGGCTTGTTTATATCTTCAGTCTGTTATCATGTCAGGGAGTGTGGAGGCAGGCAGGCAGTCATGGTGAAGAGAAGTAGCTGAGAACTTTACATCTTGATCCTCGGGCAGCAGGGAGCTAGAGAGAAAGCAGGTGATAGAGCATGGCATGAGCTTTGGAAGTTCTTCTAACAAGGCCCCACCTACTCCAATAAGGCCACATCTTCTAATCCTTCCCCAAAAGTACTGGGAACCAAACTTCCAAAAGTATGAGCCTATGGAGGTCATTCTTATTCTCATTCCCACGACAATAAGTAAGTATTTTTCTTATTCAGGCACTTCACTCAATTGAGAGTGTGCTTTGCTGTTCAGAAGCTCAGAATATGGACTTTGTGCCTAATACTGGTAAGTGGGCCAGCCATCACTGTCACTGGGCAGGTCATAAGCCCTATATCAGAGAAGGCATTCTCCAAGGATTTTAGTGTGAAGGCTCTTTAAAACAACACTCAGTGAAACAGCTCTTGAAAATGATCTTCAGTGAGCTTGTGGGAGCGAAGCTTATGGGCATATGCTTTATTTGCGGTGAGCAAAGAATATATATGCACCTAGCAGAGTGGGAAAGTGTTTTCAGGGTGAATACAAATCATTGGCCAGAGTTTAAAGTACCGGGAATGCCTCACTTACAAGGAGAGGCATTCCAGGAATCCCAGGTACTTGCTGGGTGTGTTCTTATCCAGAAAGAAAGATGAGGTTGAACTTGTAGGTTTGCCAAGGATTGTGTGACCTTCCTCAGGTAGAGGGTCTTGAAGACAAGCTCCTCAGATAAGGTCAGAGAAGGGGAAGCCCTGCTAGAAAAGGAAATCCTTCATTGTGTAATGAGTTCAGAGGAACTATCTAGACTCTGATCTTAAGTAGCAGGGTTTCCTAACACTTGGCATATGACGTTACTTTGTATATTTATCTACTTCAAATCCATTACATGTAGATGCTTTTGAAAATTGTATTTGAGGTAATTTTTATAAACTTAAATGTGCAAAAGATTATCTACAGTTTCTATTATATAGCATACTATCAAACTTAACGTCTGACACTAACTTCACAACTGGATGAAATGCCGGCTTTTGTAATTTGGTTGGTAGCAACCAGTAATCATTATAATCTTTTAAAAATCGCATGTCATAATATCATCAAATACCAAATAATACTTTTGAAATTTGCCTTATTCTTAAGATACTGTTAGGCTGTTTGTTCCAAAGTAAAGTATGAAGGTATAATAGTATAAACAATCCATTTTTAAAGTTATAAATTATTCAAATATTGTTCATTGCAAAAGTTGCTCTCAATATTCAAGAGTGCATTTGCTTAAAATTTACAACAATATAGCATAAAACGAAATTGAAGGCAAACTGTTTCTCCTTATATATATTCGTGATTTGAATTACAGGAGGCCTTTTATAAATAGGTTGTGCATATTTGTATGAAAAGAATCTAAATTGGTTGAATAGTGCAAGAAATGTGTAGACTTAATCATGATCATAGTTTTATTATCCAAGAAGATACCAGTAAGGCAAGTGATTTCAGATATATGTGGTATGCTGGTGGTTTCAAAATATACAGACCAATATATATATAAAATAATGGTATAATTATTGATAAAGTACTTTGATAAAACATGCCACTTACAGAATATATATTGGTTGCAAATAGTGATTGTATCCCTTTTCAGATGTAGGTGACATGATAGGCAACACTGATGGAAGGATGCATTATTACAAAGGAAGAGAGCATTTAATGAGAAAGCATAATGCTAACATTTAAGCAATTTAACTGTCTGCAAGAGAAATGTGAGTGATATTAATAAGCTCAGAAAATGGGATTTGAGAAGATATAAATTAGAAGCAGAGTACTTGCTGCTTAGCATCAACATTTTATTCTCATTTGGGAGGTAAGGATGTCTTAAGTAAATAGAAAGGAATGTTGAAATTATGTGCATGCATATTAAGTCTAAATGTGGTAATAGGTGCCTCTCTTTGGAACAGTCACCTGGAGGACTGACATCTTCCTTGAACTCTAATGGAAATAACACACATTGTACCAAAGTGAGTGCTATAGTTCAGAGTATGAACTTCATTCTTAATGCTTTTAATTTGCTTCTCAGTCTCAAACCACTTGTACTGCCACATCCAGCAATGACTCAAAGGCCATCTTCATGTCATAGAAAGTAAATGTAGCTTCAATGCTCTAGTTTTGCAAAAATATTTTTCTGTGCTTGTGCTATTTTTCTGAATCTGAAGTTATGTGTAAAAGACGACTGTGTGACCATGTCTCTAGGCCAACACAGCACCAACCTTGCAAGGTTTAATTATTGTGATGAAATACCACAACCAAAAATTGGGAAGGAAAGGGTTTATTTAGCTTATATTTCCAAATTACAATCCATCCTTGGAAGAAGTCAGGACAGAAACTCAAGCAGGGGTAGAACCCGGAGACAGGAGCTTATGCAGAGGCCATTGAGGGTGCTGCTTACTGGCTTGCATATTCTTGTATATACCATTTGCTTGTATAGACCACTCCCATTTCTTAACATATTGCTTCCATGTGCATCCTACTTTATAACTTGGTGGGCCAATAATCACCAGCTCATTATGGGCAGTTCCCATTGTCAAATGTTTAGTTTCCACTAAAGCCCAATAGCAGGCCAAGAGTTGTTTTCTAAAGGAAGGATAGTTGTCTGCAGAAGAAGGTAGAATCTTGCCCCCAAATCCCAAAGGTATCTTCTGTGGTATACTTTTAGGGGCCTGCCAAGTCTCCAAATAGCAGCCCTGTCTGCCACTGACACCTCAAGTGTCAATGTGTCTGGTGGATCATATGTTCCAAGTTGTAGATCAGCCTGTAAAGTAGCCTGGACCTGTTGAAGAGCCTTCTCCTGTTTTGGCCCCACACAACACTAGCAGTTTTCTGACCACTTGGTATAGGAATCACAATAACACACCCAAGTGAGGAATGTGAGGAATCCAAATAGGACCATTTGGTGGTGGGAGGGGCCAGGTGTAATAACTTATCCTTCACTTTAGAAAGAATTTCTCTGCATGCCTCACACAATTGGACTCCTAAGAGTTTCACTGAGGTAGAAGGTCCTTTAATGCATATGTAATACCAATGAGTTTTAAGTAGTTGCTACTTCCTGTTCTCTTGGGAAAATAAGCATAATGTTGTCAATACAGTGCACCAATGTGATATTTTGTGGAACATACAGATGAGCAATGTTCATTCTAAGTTATGACACAGAACAGGAGAATATTTCCTTGCCAACTAAAACCAATTTTTGAATCTTGAAGTGAGATGAAAAATGCAAAATGTATGGTTTTTCAGTTGTAAGAGGGATAGTTATATCATTGTGGGTATTATTATAACCTTGTTGTTATTTTCATTTGGAGATGAGGAGATATGATTGTGTGTCAAGTTGACAAGTGGTAGATTGTGATGGTTATTTTTAGTTGTCAACTAGACTATATTAGGAATGAACTATAATCCAGAAATGGAGGGCATGCATGTGATCTGAATCTTGAGTCTTTTGATACAGATCTTGAGGTAGGATGATACATAGTTTTGATCCAGATCAACACAAAAGCTTTTAATCCATATCTTGAGGCATAGTGTCCATGGTTATAAAGATCTAATGTGAAAAGGAAGAAAAGCTTAGGTCTAGCACTCAGGAGACAGTCATGCAGATCTCTGAATTCAAGGCCAACCTGGTCTACAGAGCAAGTTCCAGAATAGTCAGGTTTATGCAGTGAAGGATTTCATTGAAAAGAGAAAGCTAGTGAAGATGTAATTGAACAAAGGGACCATCTTCCAGCCCCAGCAGCCAGCTTCAGGCATGTGGTTATGACTTTAGAGTTAAGGATGGAATTTCCCTCTGAGGCTAAGGAAAACTGCTAAGGCCAGGAATGTGTCAGGACTGAAAGGGTTGTGCAAAAAAGTTGAGGCTTGGCACCATGAAGAGAGCCTTTGAGAGGTTATTAGTGAAAGGTCAGCCCAGTTGCAGTAGGAGACCCTATCATTTTGAAGATACCAGTAGCATGGGATGACTATGAAGAATAGCAGCAGCAGAAGCTTGAAGGTGAAGCATGGATTGCCTTGGAGATCCCAAAAGGTTAGAGATGACAGAGCATGGGATACTTGCCAAGGAAAGCTGCTAACAGAGAGTGGAAACAGCCCAAGAGAGAGAAGTGCGTTGTTGCATAAAGGAAGATGAAAGGAGTTGGGGATCTAAAGAGTACTTTGACATCAAACATGGAAATGCAGAGTTTGTAGTTTGCCCAGCTGATATTCAGTCTTGCTTTGGTCTAGTACTTTCTTTCTCACTTTGCTCCCTTCCCTACATTTTGAAATGGTAATTTATATACTATGCCATGATATGCTGGATGTATGTAATCTACACTCTGATTATATAGAGGATTACAGTTAAGACATTACATGAATCTCAAAAGAGACTTTGAACTTTTAAACATTGTTGAGACTGTGATAGACTATAAAATCTTTTGAAGTTGGACTAAATGCATTTTGGCCCCCTATGGGGGCCAGGCAGTGGAATGCAGTTGTTTGAATAGGTTTGGCCCCAAGAGATTCATATGTTTGAATGCTTTGCTCATGGGGAATGGAGCTATTAGGATGTGTGACCTTGTGGGAGGAAGTGTGTCACTGTGGATGCAGTCTTTGACGTCTCTTTGTTAAAGCTCTATCTGCTGTAGGATTCTAATCTCTGCCTTGAGACCTTTGGATCAAGATGTAGCACTCTCAGCTACTTCTCCAACATCATCTCTGCCTGGATGCTGCCATGCTTCCCACCATGATGGGAATAAATGGACTAAACCTCTGAATTAAAGCCAGTCCTGAATTAAACATTGTCATTTATAAGAACTGCTTTGGTCATGCAATCTGCTTTGGTCATGCAATCTCTTCCCAGCAATAAAGACACTAATAACTAGGACAACTCTGCAAGGGAAACAGACAAAGATATGGCTCTAGTAACCACAAGATCATCTAGAATGACGTTCTTAGGTAATTCAGGCACTGTCTTAGTTTTTAGAGCTTCAGATACCATGCATGGCCTCTAAAGTAGACTCTGTGGGTCATGATCATTTAAGTCCCACTGAGCCAAGCTGTAGAAATGGAAATTCAGAAGATTCTGTCTGAACTATCAAGATATTCAATTATGATAATACAGGAAAATGCTCATTCCAAATGGACCCCATTAAACATGAAGCAATAGCCTTTGTAGTCTGGACACTCATTCTGTTTCAATTTCATGGTATTCATTGTAGGTGTTATTGCCAAATCATGTCACACGAACAATATGTGTGGCAAGTACAACTGACTGGCAAACCTCAAATTTCTTTAGTCTAGAAATAAGGCTTAAAGTGATTTGTAGCTCGTCATTAAAGAGTTAAATGTTTTAGCTTCAGGCATTTGGAAATTCAGGCTGTGCTTATTTCTCAGGTTTATAAATAACTTAAACCTATGTAGGAGTTAATTAATTTGGCTCTATTCCACCCACAGTTTAGCTTCTTGAGAGAATAACTTGACCCTTCATATACCCTATGTTCATAGTTGTAAAGCGAACTCCCAATAGAATGAATAAAAGCTCATTTGCATTGTCTGCATTTGACTTCTTGTATACTTCCATAGAGAAGCTCTACGATGTCAGGCACAGCACAAAATGTCAAAAAAAAAAAATACTTCTTCAGTTAAGGACAAACACATGCATTGTACTATTCCTGGCTTTAGTTATTTATGACTCTGTCTTCTCTCTCAGTTGCTTTCTCTTTTTCTTCCTTCCGTTTCTCTTCTCCCCTCCTCCTTGCTCCCTTTCTTCTTCCTTCCAGCCCTAAACTGACATTCAGAACAGGGAGGTAACCTATGACTTAGGGAGAGTAATGGTGGCTGCTAAAAGCACACATAATCTCACTTCATCCTGACCTCTTCAATCCCTAGAGCATATTTTAAAATAAAAATATTGCCTTTGAGACATGAGGTCAGTTTCTTCCCCTCAGAGGTTGCCAGTGATTAAATAAGAAGTTACAAGAGTTTTCTCGGTTGTCAGATTCCCAGTATGCAGGGACAGGGAACAATAGAAATTTAAAAAGACCACCTGTCATGCTGACAGATCTTCCCTGTAACACACCTAACTGAATCTGACAGTTTAGACCACAGGTAAGGGCTGTGAACCCAGCATAACAGATGAAAATTTATTGAGTCATTTGATGTCAAAATGCAAGTGATGTGTGACTTCATAGAAAGCAGTCCTTTCTAATGCCATGTCCCTTGAACCATTCCATCAACCTAGTCACTAAAAGTACATACCATCGTCCACTAGCATGCCATGGCTCAGCTCATTAGCTCTGTTGGCAGATTATATGCTTTTGTTGACTTTATTTTGTGTGAGACCTAGGCTTGCTATATTATAAAGGCTACCCTTGAACTCTTGGGGTCTAATGGTATATACCTCAACATTTTGAGGAGCTGGGACTATAGGTGTATGCCACCATACCTGGCTCTGTTGCCTTTTAGTTTTCAATTTTATGTGTATGGGTGTTTTTCTGGCATATACATCTGTGTGCTACATGCATGTAATAGCCTAAGAGGCTGGGAGAAGGCATTGGACCACTAGGGAACTAGATTTACAGATGATTTAGAGCCACCATGTGGGTGGCAGGAATAGAACCCAGGTCCTCTGGAAAAGCATCTAGTGTTCTTCAGTGGTGAGCCATCTCTCAAGCCCCATATGTTGCATTAAGGGAAAAAAAAACCCTATTCTTATGAAATCATAGTTTCTTGAATGTAACCAAATTTTATCTTAAGTTTCAAAACATAATGGTTGAGATCACTAGAAAAATAGCCAAGTCATTTTTACAATAAGACTTGTAACTAGTTAGCAACAGAGAGCCAATCTTCTATTTTCAAAATTAGAAAACACACTGTATTTCACCACTTTTCTACTTTGAAAGTGGAACCTAGAATATAAACAGGCCATCAAGTATGTGGATAGTTTCACGTAGATTCTAATATTAGGTTTGAGAACTGAGTCCCTGCCCCTCATTCCCAGATGAACTCAGGAGGAGAAAATCATAGAGCTTATATTTGAGGTCTCATATGGCTTAGACTTCAACTACAGTTTAGTGAGTACTTGTATCAATCACATATTTACATGAAATTTCTTGTCATGTCAACTCAACAAAGTGTAAACTTGCACAGAGCCAGAATTCAAATCCAAGTTTCAAGCCAAAGCCTGGCCTCCTATTCAATATATTATGAAACTTTAGGCAAAGTTTAAGGTAATTTGCTTTGACGAAAATCTAACTAAAGTAGTTACGTTTATAGACTAATATATCTTATGTGGAATTGATTGCTCCTTTTCTAATATCATAGATTTTATATGCATCAGCAATTCAGTATGTGCATATTATACCTGGGGGTTGTTGAAGTTACAAGATCATTAGTAGGTCCTGACTGCCACCACCCACCTGGCTTTTAATGAGTTAAGGTGAAATTTTGTCCTCTCTGTGAAACAGGCATTTCCACACATGGAATTAATTTGAAATACTCAAACTGAGACATAGATTGAACTATCTACTTGTTTGTGTAGAGATGGAGGTGCCTCAAACCATGCTGAGAGCATAAGTTAATTTCTTGTGGCTGTTCCAAGAAATTTCCACATACTTTGTGGCTTAGAACAACACAATTTTATTTGCTTCGACCTTTGAGGGCTACATATCTAAAATGTAGTTGGCAATTGGGCCATACAGCTTCCTCTGAAGCATCCGGGTATGAAACTTTGTTTCTTCTACTGTCAAAGGACTCTAGATACTGCGTGTTGTTCCTTGGCTGTTGGATACAACTATCCCATCCCTTTCTGTGTTCATATCATTTCATGGTCACCATCTTCTATACTATCTCAAAAATTTTACTGCCTTTCTAAGAACATTTGCTATGCAATTTAATGACATTCAGATAATCTGTGATAATCTCATTTCACCACCATTAGTATTATTTACAAAGTCTGCTTTCCTAAATATCACCACATTCAAAGGTTCTGTGGGCTATGCCAGAAAAAATACTTGAAGTGATCACCATTGCGCCCATTACAGGGAACTTAGAACTCTAATTGTACTATTACTGACAGAAAATCTGGTAGTTCAAGGACCAATTTGGGCAGTAGGGATATGAAGATAGGATCATGGCTTCTCTTTTACTTTTGAAAATATCATCTCTCTTCTCTTATGTCTCTATGTCCCTGGGCTCTCCTAATACCTGATGGAATTAGCTGCAAACCATCCTAGATCCATTTGCTCACTGAACCAGTAATATTAAACAGAGAAAAGATTCAGGATTGTGACAGAACTGGGTTAAATGTTACTCCTGTATATACTGGTGATTTGACCTGTTTGGCAATTTACCTGAATCTCATATTGAAATGAGGGAGAATCCACTTTTGTTTGAGGCTCATGGGAGATGGGCATAAGACCAAAACATGGGTTTAGTGCCTACCTTTGTCACCTGCTATGCAGGTAATTTGGAACAAGGAAAGGAATACTCAAATCCTGTTTTGTGAGCTGAATAATATACAGAACAGCTTGTCACTCACATATATGTTAAAATTTAATGATAAAATATGAAGAAATTATAGTTGGTGTCAAGTGTGCATATTAAATATTGTTATTGCTAGATAAATTTTCAGGGTATTTCTTCTGAGACAAGTATGTTCTTATGTATTGTGGGCATGAGCAATACAGAGATGTATCTTTGTCCTCTTGTAACTAAATTTGACTACCAAAATTTAAAGAATATTATTCTGAGAAGCTAGCAGCACAAGTGGAATTTTGCCACTTAATAACACTATTCAAATCATGGTTACTTTCCACAGCTTCCTAATTATTTCCATGGGATCTAGTTTAAGTCATCTGTAGTTTGGAGCAAAAATATATACATTGGATGAATTTTGAAAGATACGAAGAATAAAGTAGTGAGTTGAGTTTTAAAGGCCCAAGATTTTAAATACAGAGAACATCTCAATACCACAGCTAAAGCTCAAAGCTAATGCCTTGTCTGTCAAAATTCACAAATTCTAAATATGTCCCAGAGACAAATGTATGTGGATAACAAATGAGCCCTTTTAATTGCATTTCATATTTCTGACCAAATGCTTACATATACATCAAACATTTTGAGCATTTGGTCATCTATGTTGAACATAGAAACCTTTTTCTTATATAGATTTCACTATTTATTAAGTACTATAAGTGCTCTAGAAAGGATTTAAAGTAGACGAGTAGATGTGTTGAGATTATACATGAACACCACACCTTATTCATGAGAGTTTAGCATAAGTATAGTCTCACATCTATGAGTTTTCTTGAAATTAAACCCTGCAAATTCTGAGGAATAGCTACACTCTCAACACATTCAGTCTCACCCCATAGTCTCATGATAAAAATATGCAGAACAGGCAACTTTCATGGGTAAACTGAAGTTATTGTGATAGCCCACAGCTTATGTCTGGAGTTGATAGGAAGCTAGGCTAAGAGAGTTCTTGGCAGAGTCAAAGGAGGCTCACCAGAAAAATGCTTTAGCTACATTTATGGTTTCTTTTTTAATTTCATCAATTGTCTTCATTGAGTATTCGTGGAAAGTTTTACATGTGGAAGTCAAAGGACAAACTCTAGGAGTCACTTCTCTATACCATGTGGTACTGGAAATTGAACTTGAATCTTTTGATTTGGCAGCAACTACCTCTACCCACTGAGCCAGCTTGCCAGTCCTTCAGCTACATTTTTGAGTCATTATAAGGGGAAATTTTACCAATGCCAGAGTTCAAAGTCATAGAAATTGGCAAACATCAAAATTATAAGCTGAGGACAAAATGTTTTTTTCTTAAGTTCTTGCCCCATCTTGGCAACAGTTTCAAGACCATGGATAAGGTATGTGGAAGGACAGGGCATAAAGTCACTAGGCCTTTTCTTAAGTCAGTCACAAATAAAATCATTCTGATTTTCTCCAGAGTCAAGGGTGTAGTGTTTTCATATGCCTACAAATCATATCTTGAAATTCCAGTCCTCATATGATGGTCTTAGAAGGTGGGCTGTTGGGAAGTAGTTATTCTGTGCAGGTGGAAGACTCCTCTCTCTCTCTCTCTCTCTCTCTCTCTCTCTCTCTCTCTCTCTCTCTCTCTCTCTCTCTTTCTCCTTCCCCCCCTCTATCTCTTCTTTCTTTCTTCCTTCCTTCCTTCCTTCCTTCCTCCCTTCCTTCCTTCCTTTCTTTATTCTTTCCTTCTTTCCTTCTTTCCTTCTTTCCTTCTTTCCTTCTTTCCTTCTTTCCTTCTTTCCTTCTTTCCTTCTTTCCTTCTTTCCTTCCTTCCTTCCTTCCTTCCTTCCTTCCTTCCTTTCTTTCTTTCTTTCTTTCTTTCTTTCTTTCTTTCTTTCTTTCTTTCTTTCTTTCTTTCTTTCTTTCTTTCTTTTTGAAAATACAACATGCACTCTCCTTCCAAAATACAATCAAATATGAAAAAAACAGGATACAAAGAGAAAAGACAAATGTCCTCAAGACACACACACACACACACAATGCTAATGATTTTCTGCTATATTCTTGTTTATTGAAAATACAAATTTTTCTCTCATCCAATGCATCCTGACCACAGTTTCCCCTCCCTACACTTCCCACCCACATCCAATTTTCACAAGATACACTCTTACTCTGTTCCTAAAAAAAAAAAAAAAAAAAAAAAAATAGCAGGTCTCCAAAGATAACAAGTGTGGGGGGAAAAAGGATACAATAAGACAAATGCCCTCAAGGCAATCTTGTAGGAGGAGACAAGTCCCAAGAGCAGGCAAAAGAATCAGAGATACCCCTGCTCCCCCCATTAAGAGTTGCACCAAACCACCGAAGTAACTGCCATAACCTGGTGTAGACTCATGCAGACTCTGTGCTTGCTGCTGCTATCTCTGTGAGTCCAATGAACCCTGCTTAGTTGATTCAGTGGATCATATTCTCCTGGTGTCTTCCACCTCTTCTGACTACTTCCCCCTCTTTCAAGGGGTTCCCTGAGCTCCAACAGGAGAGGACCAATGGGGACATACAATTCAGACTCTCCTCATAATGTGTGGCTGGGAGTCTCTCTCTGCACCTGCTTTCACCTCCAACCAGAAGTCACTCTGATGCGTAAAGAAGACACCAATCTTCTAATTTCATTCTCAGGTCTCATTCATTTCCATTCACTGTTTGTTTCTCTTGGCTTTCTTTGAGTGATATATTTATTTCCTCCTGTTATTTGTTTGTGTTTTCCTAGATTTCTTTGAAGGATATATTAATTTCCTTTTTAAGGACCTTTATCATCTTTGTATAGCTGGTTTTAACATCTTTTTCTTGGAGTTCAGCTATCTTGGAATATTCAGGACCTGCTGTGGTGAGATAGCTGGACACTGGTAGAGTCCTTTCCCTGGCTGCTATTGATTGCATTCTTACACAGGTGTCTATGTGTATAGATGTCATGGTTCTAGGTGCTGATTTCTGGGTTTGCATTTACTGTGTTATGTGTGTGTGTGTTGTGTGTTAATGTTCTTTGGTTTGTTTCCTCTCTGGATTTTTAGAGAGTGGTTGGGAATGTGTTGTTTTACTAGCCTGCTCTGCTGGTTTATGCATATGGGGCAGGATGCTTGCTGCTGTGGAGCTGAAGGAAGGGGAGGGCAGGTGGATATAATCTGTGGGATCCACAGGAGACATGAACTGGAGCTGGGGGACTGCTGCTGGCATGCTGTGCTACTGGTGGTCTGAGGTTTTGTCTGAGGGAATAGAGAGTATGAAGATCCACAGGAAGCCTCTCCTTGGTTCATTTTCTAGCCTATGAAAATGAATAAGGTTTATGCCACCTAGATGAACCAGAGCATGCAAGCCCCATGTTTTTGAACTTCTACTATCTCCACTGTGAAAAATAAATATCTGTTGCTTGAGCCACTCAACCTATGAGAAGCTGTAGCAGCAGCCATAATAGATTAATATGCTCAGTGTCTGTTTCGGGAAGCTGCATCCTTTCTCTCTGCAAGAAGATCTGGGCTATAAAGACCAATGGTTCCTTGAAATTTCCACAGTCCCATCTGCCTGATTAAAGGCTACTTCTAATATCAATTAATCATTCCTCATTTCATTTCTTTTCTAACATTTTCATAGTGTAGATAATGAGGAGAAATTATCTCTTTGAAAAGTCAGGCAAGAACCAACATGGTAGAGAAATTAATCTAAAATTAGTGCAATTGTAAACTATTAAGTGGGCTGATATTGGCAGTTTCATCTGGGAACTTAAGATTTCTCTGTTTCTCTAAAGACAGATGAAAGCATTGGTTTACTGGACAGGCTTTTCAAAGGAATAAAAAGTAAATTAACTATTGTTATTTCCTATCTTCAATGTAGTACTTGTAGAACTCAGGCTTTATAGTTAAAAACTAGAAGTAGGTAATGAAATGCTAATGAACTGTCTGGCTTGCACAAGTTCACACAGCTCCTCAAAGATACTTAGCTGGACTAAGTTTCTAAAATTTCAGATGCATGCTGTTTGGTCATTGCTGTTCTCTGGCCTTGGTGGTGAGTGATGTTGGCTCTGGGTAGGTATAAGATATCAGTAAGTCAAGAGCAGGGATAGGTAGGAGAATCTTAAAGGAATCTTAGAGGTACATTAAAAACAAACAAACAAACAAACAAAACAAAAGAACACTACCAAAAAAATCACTGCTAGAAGCAGGTACTATAGATTAGAGAAATCTGGGAATCAAACTCTGAACAGAAATTCCTAAGATTAAAAATTCAGGAGACAGCAGGTATTGGCGAGGATGTGGAGAAAGAGGAACACTCCTCCACTGCTGGTGAGGCTGCAAATTGGTACAACCACTCTGGATATCAATCTGGCGGTTCCTCAGAAAACTGGGCATGTCACTTCCAAAAGATCCTGCTATACCACTCCTGGGCATATACCCAGAGGATTCCCCAGCATGTAATAAGGATATATGCTCCACTATGTTCATAGCAGCCCTATTTATAATAGCCAGAAGCTGGAAAGAACCCAGGTATCCCTCAATAGAAGAATGGATGCAAAAAAATGTGGTATATATACACAATGGAGTACTATTCAGCGATTAGAAACAATGAATTCATGAAATTCTTAGACAAATGGATGGAGCTGGACAACATCATACTAAGTGAGGTAACCCAGTCTCAAAAGATCAATCATGGTATGCACTCACTAATAAGTGGATATTAGCCTGGAAAACTGGAATACCCAAAACATAATCCACACATCAAATGAGGTACAAGAAGAACGGAGGAGTGGCCCCTTGTTCTGGAAAGACTCATGGTAGCAGAATAGGGCAAAACCAGAACAGGGAAGTGGGAAGGGGTGGGTGGGAGAACAGGGGGAGGGAAGGGGACCTATAGGACTTTCCGGGAGTGGGGGCCAAAAATATATCGAATAAAAAAAAGAATTATAGATCAAGTTAAAAAAAAAAAGAAATTCCTGGGAGAGCAGGTTGAGTAATGCATACCTTAGAAAGAGCAACTATGGCCTGTTTGTTCATTTATTTATTCTTTTTTCTCTTACTTTTTTGGAACTGGATGTCTTACTGCACAGTTTTTCCTAGTCTCTAATATTGTATGTAGACCAAGCTGGTTACAAACTTTGTAAGATCATTTTGCCTTGCACTCTGAATAGCTTATTAGCAATCTATGTGGAGGTGTCAGGTAGTCAATGGAGCCAGTTAGTGGAAGTGTGAATAGAGATATAGCACATATATTTCAAACTGTTGGCTTGATTCATGTGGTGTGAAAGGAACAAAAAGCATACTGTAAAACAGACTGAGATGAAAATGTCAGTGTGATAGAAATACATGTAAGTGTATACAGTGTTTTAAAAAACCAAGGGAATAATAGGTCATATCAAAGATGGGGTAACTGTTCATTGTATGTTCTTATGTGTGCTAAGGAACAGAAAGTTTAAAAATATAAGTATCTAATCATTTGACTGCATGGGTATTGTTAATGACTTCCACAGAATTCTTATCTCTAGAGATCATGAGACAGAAAATAGTTCAGAGTGAGCTCAGTTTATAAAAATGTAGACTGAAAATAATGGCTATTGCCTAATAAAACACATTTTGCTGTGAAGGAGCAGTATCAATGGTGAAGTGAGGTGGCACAAGACTGTTTATATGTTAGACATGCCTATTGGTTCTTGAAGATGGTTCTACAGAGAAGAAAATTGACGTTAAGACCCTAGAACTAGTCAGATGAAACTGCTAGAATGATGTTGTGGTAGGAAGGGGGAAATGCAGACAAGTAGAGAAATTGAAGTCCAAACATGGGATTATAGATTGTTGAGTGACATGGGAAAGAAACCAAGTTGCCCAAATAAAATAAAGATAGTAAGCTTCAACACTGGACACAAAGAAGTTCATTATTGACATTTGCAAGTTTTAGAATTGATTAAATGATGATAAATATCCAGGTGGCAAGTTAGAAGACTTTCTTCAGTGGTTTGTCTGTATTAGAAGACATTAAAAGGCAGTAGTGGGCATAGCTATATAGAAACATGAAGGGTTGTTTTACTTCAGTTGAGTGCAAGTATGTTTTTTAAATTGCACTTGCTATTGAGATAATTATCAGAAATGGTATCTAGAAACCCATTGCACAACTTCCCTAGATTCCCCCAATTGTAGCATCCGATAATAACACAATACAATTTGGATATTGATATGTGCAGAAAACATCAATTCTACCTGAAGTTCTACAGTACCACCTACATTTGCCTGTGTGTACACATTTGCATTTCTGAGTAGTTTCCTTGCTTATATGTTAATTCATTGACAATTTTTCTGGTATCACGAAGTCTAGCTGTCTCCAGAACTTTGTAGTGCTAACTTGCCATGCTTCTTTTTCTTTTTCTTTTTTTTCCTTTTTGTTTTCCAGATAGCTAATGCCATTTTTTCCCAAATCATTACTTGTCATCCATATATTATCTTTGACATAGTATTTACTTAGGCTTGTTGTATGTTTTCAAGCTTAACAATGTGATTTTTATTTTTGAACTTTAACAATTCTCTAGCATTTACTTGCCTTTTGTGTTTCTTTCTAGATGTTTTTTTAATTCTTTGAAACTGTCATAGAAGGTATTTTGGTTATATTTACCTTCCCTTAATTTCCTCCTACATCTGTAGCAGCCTAACATTATAACATATTTTTCTGTTATTTTTAAATCCATCAAGAACAGTTTGAGTTCCTGTGGAACCTGTCCTGATGTATAATTGACCTACCAGGGTCACATCATTAAAGGCAATTTACCCTCCTTCTAGCAGCTAAAGCCATTAGCTCCTCAACTCTGACTGTGACTATGTGGTCACCTTTCCCTTCTCCATGCTGAGATTTTGTCTGACTTGAACCTGTACAGTCCATTTGCATGCTGTCACAATTCCTGTGAGTTTGTATGTACAGCCCTGTTGCTTCTAGAAAGCACTGTTGCTTTGAATATCTCCACAATTTTTTGGTTCTTCCTATCTTTCCCTCTCTCTTTCACAAAGATCCCTGAGCTTTGGAGTGAGGAGGCTGCTAAAGCTGCTTCCCTTGAGGCTGCGTATTCTGTAGTATCTTGCTGCTTGCAGTGTGGCCATTTGTTGTTCTCGCTGTTAATTACTGTCAGCTGCAATAAGGAACTTATCAGATGATTTACCTAGTTCTAGCTAAGCTAGCTAGTAGGGGCAAATAACAGTTGGGTTTCTCCATGCTCTAGTCTCAAGTATGTGTTACCTTCAGCAATAGGATCTAACTGCCCACTTCTGTACTATAACCAAGAACAATGGCAATAACCTGTAATCATTTAACTTTTTATTTTTCTATGGAAGCCCACTATTGCAGAAGCTTCTCTAAGCAGTCTAGATTCCCAAGAAAAATAGTGGACAGATTTATAGTTTGCAAGAATTTTTTTCAAGTCTCTAGCCATTCTCTTCATATGGACTTTCATCAGAAACAAACGAAAAAAGACAACTTTTAAAATTCAGTATTTGAGGAATACTTTTCTGCTTCTTTCTGGTCTCCATGGTTTCAGATGAGTAACCCAGTGTCATTCACATTGATGTTCCTTTATGAGGAATGTGCGGTATCTCTCCAGCTCCTTCTAAGATTTATTTTTTATCTTTTTTTTTCAGAATTTTAATTGTTTTATGTGTCACCGATGATTTCTTTGGGTTTATCCCATTCAGAGTTAGCTTCCGGAATCTGTAGGAGGTATAATTTTAATCAAATTTGAGGAGCATACACTTATTTCCACACATATTTTTCAGCCCATTTTCCTCATCATCTTTTAAGGTTCCTATGATTTCAAAATTCAGTCTTCTATTGGTTTGGTTCTTCTTTTTATAGTTTCTGTTCAGCTTTTTACATTTGATCATCTTTTCTCATGTTTATTGCTGCCACTCTATGTAATCTCTTCTGTATTATTAAAATTTGATTTACAATATTATAGCATGCATTTGTAGGATTCCCATTGGGTTTTTTCTTTTAGCTTCTAATTCTCTGAAATTTTGCTATAGTTTCATTTGTGTCAAAAGGTTAAGTAAATGCTACTAAATGTTTTTATAATGGGTGGCTTAAAATCCTTGCAGATACTACTAAATTAATGCAGTATTAACATCACCCAAATACCCATTACTTCATCTTAAAATTCTTTAGTTTTTTGTATGACAGTTGAATATTTTGAAATATGCCCTATGTATTTTTATTAGTATATTCAGAGTGTAGAGTTCTGTTGAAATCTCTTTCCTTGAGTAGAAATTGAATAAGCAAAGATAGGGTATGATGACCCTGTCCTACTTAGTGGATTATGATTTTATTTACGGCTTAGTTTTTCCCCATAGCTTCCCTCTTTTAAAATATATTTTAATTAAAATATAACTGTATCATTCCCCCTTTCCTTTCTTCCTTCCAATCACTCCCATGCTCTCCTATCTTCCTCTCAATGGCCATCTTTTCTTTAACATTTATTATTATGTATCTATATCTAGATCATACATTTATATAAGCAGTCTACTGAGTCCATTTTTGTTGTTTGTTATTACTTTACAGCTGAGTACTTTGTATTAGATAACCAGTTAGGGGGAGCCTCCGAAAGATGAGCTAGCACATTCTCAGTACTCATTTTTTGCCTTAGTTCTTTGTCTATGGCCGGGACTTCATGAGACTTTCCACGTGGATACCTAAATAAGCCCTGAACAATGGCATCTTAGATTTTAGATCAGTGTTGTTTTTGTCATCTTGGCCCATGAAATATTTCAGGCTCTCTAATTATACTTATGGGTGAAGGAAAGATTTTGGAAGGCAAATAGCTAACAATAACTTTCCTGGGGAAGCCTTTCTAGTTACTTCTACCCATTTACTCTATCATTACCTAGCAGGAAGAAGAATGCAATCTCAGGTCTATTTGTTCTTTTGTCAGGCAGAAGGTAGAATCTTCTTGCTTGGTTTAACCTGATTTTCTGATGTCTCTTAAAGGAGAAGTATATGAGAACTGTAGAGACAGATATTGTAGATCCATGTGTTAGAGTGGCTGGTCCCTGCCAGTGCTATAAGAGTGCTTTAAGTTTCTAGAGGATCGAAGTCCTGGTGAGGGGGACAGAGAATACACCCCTTGACTGATTATTGTAGGCCAGATGCTTAATCACTCCTCCTTGCTTTGCCATTTGTGTCACGATGACCTGATATTGTCAAAGGGTTTGTCATATCCTGCAACAAGAAATTAGCCTGCTAGTTGTTCAGCAAGGGATTAGAAACTGATGAGCCCGCATCCCATATTTGTTGGAAGCAAGAGGTCCTAAGATACTGTGACTCTTCTCTAGTCCTTTTTATAGGCAGCTGTAAGCAGCCTTTTGGGTTGCCTCTTGACATATTTCCGTGGTTGATGGTCGCATTTTGTGCAGAGGAGTGAGTAGATGTGCTTCTATGCCTGTTTATCTGCTCAGGAGGCCTGTTACATAGTAATTGTACAAAAACACTGTTTTTTCATTGTGATATTTCCATATATTTACACGATAAAGGTTCACTGCCCTACCCTTTTTGTCCCCTTTCCTTATTCTGGTACTTATCATTTTCTCAAATAGTCACACTTCTATTTTCATGTGTTTTTGTTTTAACTTAGATTCCACATTTGAGAGGAAACATGTGTCATTGACTTTCTGAGTCTGGCTTATTTAGTTTATCATGATGATTTTAAGTTCTGTATATTTTCCTGCACATGATATGATTTCAGTCTTCATTACAGAAGAATGTTTCATTGGGTGTACCTCATTTTAATTATCTACTCATATATAAACAGATAGCAACATCGGTTCTGTGTCTTGACCTGTGAGTACTATAGCAATGAATATGGACACCATTAATGTTTAGTAGCATTTATTCCTTTGGATATATACCCCAAAGTGATATAATTGGATTCAATGGTATTTCTAGTTTTAGTTTATTTTATAGTAGCTATAATAATTCATATCCCATAAGTATAGTTTGGAGGTTCCTTTTCACTTCATCCTAACCAGAATTGTTGTTAATTGGTTCTTGATGGTTTTTGCTTGATTATTTCTTTTATTTTACAGATTTGGGATTTGGCTTATTCTTGATTTCATGACATTAAAATCCCTCTGTGAGGTATTTATTCACACTCTATTTGATATTTATTATTTAAATCCTTGTAGCTCTGAAATTAGATATTAAAATTGCCATTTAACTACCCCAAAGGTTCTAATAAGGTGTGTTTGGTTTTCATTTAAAACTAGGAATGTTTTTATTTTCTTCCTGTTTTCATCAACAGTGTACTGATAACTCAAAAGTATACTTTTAATTTTTCACATGTTTATGTAGTTTATTTTGCTGTTTGTTTATAACTTTATTCTATTATGATATATAATGTTATTTGATTTGATGTGTTCTAGTTATTAACACTTAATTTATGACTTTAAATGTGGTCTAATTTTATACAACTTGCTTTGGTTGCTGAGAAAATACATTCTTCAAGTGTTGAATGCAATGAATGAATGAATGAATGAAGTGTGTTACATGCCTTTAGTAAGAGAACAACTTCAGTTATCAGTCCTCAGGTCCTATCTGCTTTGTGTGTGTTTGTGATGGTTTCTGTCACTGATCTGGAACTCATCATGTAGACTAGCCTAATTGGCCAGGTGGTCATAGGAATCATGCCCTGAGTTGCTTGTAGGTTCTAAGAGCCAAGTCTTTACCAATGGAGCAATCTTTTCATCCTTGATCCTTATCGTTACCCTTTATTAAGATATGATGACTTTTAAAAATAAAATCTTTATTTTATTTTTAGTTATATGTACTTGTGTGCATGTGTGTGAGTGTGTGTGCATGTGTGTGTGTTTGAATGTGCAGGTACTCGTGGAGGTCACATTTTTTGGGTACCTCTGGAATTACAGGTAACTGTTACCCTCCTAATGTAGGTGCTGGGAACTGAACTCAGGTCCTCTGAAAGAGAAGTACCTCTTCTTAATCTCTGAGCTGTGTCTCTAGACCTTCAGGTGGCCTTATCTCTGGTTAATTTTGTGGTGAAGTCTATTTTATCAGTGACTCATGCATCTACTACACCTGCTTACATCGGGGTTCCATACTTGATACATTCTTTTATATTCAGAATATATTCCTTTGTGATCCTTGTTTCTTTCAAACAGAAACCAGTTTTGATTCTTGTTTTGAATGCACCCTGCTAGTCTTCAGTATTTATGTAGCCATTGGAGACTGCTTCCATTTAGGAGTATTGATGAGAAGGAGCTGTTTATTCATAGACTTCTTGCCTGCCTGCCTGTCTCAAGTTCATTATCTTCTCCCATCCCCCCTTTAAACCTTGTAACTTCCCTAGTTTACTTAATTGGACATGCTTGATTCATTCCAAGATTTCATTGTTAATTTCTTTATTTCACATATACTTTCCTGACCATTTCTGTTTGCTGTTCTCTTTCTTATCTGTATGTAAGATAGATTCCTTCAATTGTCTTCTATACTGCTGGGTTAGTGGTGATAAATTGCTGAAGTTACTGGTCATCTAGGAAGGTCTTTCTTTTTTTAACCACTCATCCCTTTCTCCAGCCACAACCCTGGCATTTTATTTCAAATTAGTAGTGAGCAGTAGATGAAACTGCTGAGTGTCTGCAAACCGCAAATTTTCCATCTCCATCAAGATTGTGTATTAAATACGAAGGAAGAAGCTACAATCAAGAAGACACATCAATGAGGTCTTAAGTAGAGCTAAAAAGCAAATAACTCAGGACAGAGAAGAGCATAGAGAAGGGAGGAGAGAAGATATCAACTTGAAATGGGTTCTAGGTTTAGTAGCAGAAACTTAAGAGAACTTTCTTGTTTCATGTTCCTAATTTAATTTGCATTCATGAAATAGAGCTGTAATATTAGATTTTAGATCCTAGAGTTTTATATCCATAGAGTTGCTTCTCAGTTATGTTATTTACTAGCAGAGAGAACTTTGACAAATCCTTTCTTTCTTTCTATATATAACTTCAAAATATTGCCATGGTGATTAATTAAAGTCATTTAGTGTTTGAAAATTGCCTAGACTATTAATAGGTACCTGTTATGACATAAAATATCTCATAAGAGTCTTTCTGTTTGTAAATTATGTTGTATTTAGAAATGTTTTCATATTATATAATTTGATCGTATTCTTTTCCATCTCTTAATTCTTCACAAATATCTTATTCTCTCTCAAACAAAAATAAACAAATTAACAAACAGATAAACAAAAAAGACAAACAAAACAAACCAGAAAAAGGACAGAAGGACATGGCGTCCATTTGTGTTGGCTGCCTACATTCTTAGTAATGTTACATGAAATATATTTTTCAAACTGTCTAGCAAACTTTATGGTATATAACATTCAGAAAATGTTACTATAAATTTAATGGCTATTCCTTTCATCCTCAGGATATTTGATAAATTCAGCTTAATCTCTTACTTTGGAGATACATGGCCTAAGGTGAAGACACTCGGGCCTGTTGTTGGTATTGGTTAACTGAGTATGGAGATGTCAAAAATGCAAATGAAACACCCCCGGCAAGTGTAAGATGGGGTGTCCAAGATATCCTAACGTGCACTGGCCTATTATACATCATACTCAAGCTATACTTGCTTGCAGTGTTATGCACAAGTTTCTACCTTATTTTTTTAACGCAAAGGTTGAGTATCTTTCTAGAATAGGTAACCACAGTAGTAGAGAATTATTCTAACTTATCGACGGCATAGCATACATCCATGCTATAATATATATCCATACCCTGGGAGAAAATAAGATATTTTCAGGTGTCTAATATATGTTAATATGATCACTCAGAAAAACATGAAATCTGAAATAAAAATCATGGTTCTAGTTTTTCAGTAGCTGTTAGAAAGAATACATGGTTTTTATCACGATGGGAATACAAATATGAAGAATTAAGAGCGCCATCTAGTGGAATTATCTGTCATTGCCATTTGGGAGCCAAAACCAAATTAAAACATTAGTAGCAGCTGAATGTTTTCTGTGCATCAAGACCCAATCTCGAAGGAATTCTTGTTGGCCACCTGTGGAATTAATGAATTAGAAGTAGGGTATTATTCAGGTGAAAATGTAGTTAAGGTGAATGTCACTTGTACAATACAGCTGATTCATCACTCATTGTTGATTTGGAAAATGAAGAATAAAATATTTAAGATGTCTAAGACAGACTGACTCCTTCTTATTTGGGCCTTATTATCTTTATTTAGTATGCCAGTTGTAATTTTTTTAGTTCCTAGAATGATTAATTTGCTACAAAGTAATCATTTAAAGATCACAAAGAATATAGGTAGCTCTAGAGCTTGTGAGAGTTGTCTGTTTTCTATTAAATTAAGGAAATAAAATTAATGATAGTTTTAACTTAAAACAATATAAGATAATATAAAGCAACACACACATATCATATATATCACTTAAGTTAAAAATACAACCCAGGAGCCGAACATGTCCACTACCTTTATCCCTAGCATTTAGGTGGTAGAAGCAGAGAAGCACCGTGAATTCAAATGAATGTGGGCTCCACAGCAGCCTCAAGGTACACTGGAGCTAATTAGTGAGACTTTCTATCTAAAAGTAAAGGGAGACTGTGTGGCTCATAGAGTGTTTGGCTAGCAAATCCAAAGTCCCACACTCTAGCACCACAAGAACAACTCTGCTTATTTGTGTAGCTCATGAGGCAAAGAAGAAAGGGTACCCAACTTCAAGAATTTCAATTTTTTTTTCTTGCCTTTCAATTTAAATGGGGATACTCAGCATTCATTCTCTTCCACTCAATGCTGCTGCATTCTTGAAGTATGTCTCATTCAGTGGCACGAAGAGTTTAGTTTTATGGCTAAGAGCAAGCAGTCTGGTGCCAGTGCCTGTTTTGTTTGAGTGTGAATTTTTGACTTGCTGGCTGTACTACTTTGGACAGAGAGCTCCAACTTTCTATGCCTCACTCACCTCCTCTGTAAACTGGAATCATACACCAGTGATGTCACATGAAGATTAAATATGATAATATGTACAGACACCTTAGAGTCCTCATACATAGTCAACACCTTGTAAGCTTTGCATCATTACCTACCATCAAGATCTCTGTACTACAAAGGCACAATTTGACTGGGCCTTTGTAGTGTAAATTAAGTCACAAGATTTATTCTGCCTTTTTAACATTTTGACCAATTTACTGATTAAGTTTCTGCTCTTCTCAGTTACTTTGAGGAATATGTAAGAATAACCTTACCTACTTCTTTCCACTAGATTCTCTCCTCTTGAAATTCAGGACCAGAGGCAGGTATTTGACAAAAGTCATGGGACACTGAAAGGACAGAACATACGGAGACAGAGTCTGAGACTCATGTCTCTAGAATTTATGTGACTTGCATGTCATCTATGCATAAGTATAAGGCAAGATCTCTATCATCCAAATCTGCTACTGGGCATGCTTGTGAAGGGAAAGGGAAAGGAACCTGGAAGAAGCTATAGAAAGTCAATACAATGTACTTGTTTGCATGGAGTAGCATATGCTGATGTGGGTATTTGGTCATTGCTAAATGTTATGAGTCCTCAAACTGTGCTATCACCCCTCTGTGACATCTATTTTCCAATGAATTAGTCAGAATTTAATTATTGTGATATTCCCAATGCTTTAGAGCAAAGAACCGAGACTATAAAAGTACACTGCAATCAAATAAATGCAGTTAAAATTCACTTTGCTTATGATGCCCGAGTCTCCTAACAGTCTGTTCATCTCTGCTTTGTGAACTGTTTATCAGATGAGTCTCAAAATCCAACCTCAGTGTTTCAAAGATCTTGGCTTGTGGGGCTCTTATTACTAGTGTTTAATGGTTTATAATATACCCTTGACTGAACTGTTGGAAATGTACACAGTGAAGTCTGCATTTGCTTTTGTGGCTATTAGGGGCCAAGTGAGAGCAGGGTTTTTTGCAAGGACTGCATCTGGCTAACTGTGAAGAGCAGTCCTGTACATTAGGGCAGATTTCAGCCACACTACGCAGTGCAGAAAATATGGAAGGATTTAGAGAGGCTATGGCTCTTTGTGAGACGATTTGCATCCTACTGTGTGGGTCTTTCTTTTTAATTTCCTGTGACAATTATAATTTACCTGTTCTATGTCTCAGTGCATCTGTATTTTTTCTTTTTTTGCCAAAATATAGACAAAGTATCCACTTATAATTAAAATAACAAAGCAGTTATATCAGGTGGTGATGCAGAAATACTATTCTCTGCTGCTGTGGTTGGAGCCCACTATAGATAATTTTACATTTAGTTCTGCCAGAAAGCCTCAAAGAATAATGTGTTTCTAGATTCTGTCTGGATCTAATGATTGGAGTGGTCACACAAGCTTAACATAAGATCTATGTGGAGCTGGAGTAATTTATGAATTTTAAAATGTTTCAAAGTAATGATCTATTAAATAGGTCTCAGAGACTACATATAGTTTGGTTAAAATCGCAGTTAATCAATTTGTCTGAGGCATCAAGTTTCTGACTCACCATGTAGTGATTGGAATCTGATTTGAATAGCAAATAAAACAAAAAATCTGCTTTTACACCTGAGCTTATTTATAATTGAACTTAGCAAAACCTTCCTGATGTCAGTTTGAAAAATTTTATTATTGTGTGTGCTCATTTATATAACATACAGGCATGAGTAGTCAGTCACATGTGAGGGCATAGGATTTCAATGCAGGTGAAAGAATAACTATAGAGTCTTTTCTCCCTCTGAGTTACATGGGATCTGGAGATTTAACTCTGTGCGTAAGAATGGCATGGCTAAAGCATCTTGGTACCCCCCCCCAATGTAGTTGTTAAATACCAGTTAATACTGGCATGGTTGGTAAGTGCATGAACCTTCACTGGGGCAGCTGATATGGGAGGATTCCAAATATGGCATCTGCCTAAGCTATAAAATAGAGGTGAAAAGGAGAAAATTGAAAGAAATAAAATGAAGGTAAAGAAAAATGGGGAGGGGGAGAAAAAGGTATGACAGAAAAGAAAAGAGGGGACAGAGACCAAAAGAAGAAAAATGCAGGTGAACCTAATGTTATGGCGCTGATATGCAATATAAAGAGCCAAGATAAACTGCTCCAAATTTCTGTTTGGTTAAAACATTAGCTAGAGTTGAGGGTGGGGCATAAGTACAGCTTTGCCAATGACATTCTGTTGTAACAGATGCTTTCTCTTCTTTTGTACCTGAAAGAAAGAAGCTCCTGTTAGGTAAATTGCTCCAGATATAAAAATAACAATAGACATGATCATAATAGCAATATTCATGTCTACAGTAGTTATTCTTTTTAGGCTATCACATCAATTCTTGCTGTTATTTTTAAAAAAGTATGAAACACACCAGGAAATTGCACAGGGGCCATGCTAATCTTCCCTGTATTGTTGCAATTTTAGTATATATCCTGCAGAAATGAGCACTGTCTTGCTTTTGTAATAGCTTCACACAGTGATATTTATATCCTCCTCCAGGTAGTATTTGAAACACTTCACTTTAAAGGACACAGAACATGTCTATCCTGTCTGGAATTTCGCAGTTAAAGAGCTAACCAGTCAGCAGCGTAAGCAAAGGCATTCTCTGCTTTTCACATTAACAGTTAAATGTGTGAGTTCCCACAGCCTCCACAGAATTGCAACCCAACCTTGATGTTCTAATATAAATCTTTCCAGAGTTATTGTCATCCCCCTCCTTTGGGAAAGAAAAAGGAACTTTCTGGAAGCCGGAGAGATGGCTCAGTAATTAAAAGCACTTGCTGCTCTTGCAGAGGATTCGAATTCAATTCCCAGCACCCACCTGGTATTTCCCAAAGCTCTGTAGCTCCAGTTCCAGGGGATCTGACACCCTCTTCCGCCCTCCATCAGCATTACAGCCCTGTGATACTCAGACATGCAGGCAATCTCTCATCGCCTTTATACTAAAAAATAAATACATCTTTTAAAAAGTAAGAGAGACGATCTGCTTTTTTCTTCCAAAATCATCACTGTGTTCCTTTTTATTCATATCATCCTGCAATCGGAGATGGAATAGAGTATTATCAATTCCCCCTTAATTCCTGGCCCAAATGTGCCTTTTATCTGGAAGGGCAACAGGAAATTTTATGATAGTTATCCTCTATATCTGTTCATACAGAGAAGCATCATGTTTAGGACTTGCAGATTTACCAAACAAAAGTCAAGGCTAATTAGTTAAATTTGAGCTTCAGAGAAACAACCACAAAATAATCCTTAGTAGCATTAATCCTAAACATTGAAGATCCATAGCTCATCTAAAATTCAGGTTTAATTGGGCATCTTCTGTTTTATCTGGCAAAACTTAATGTGATTTGGAAATAATATCCAGATCACATAGACAAGAGACATCAATAAAACCAATTTTAACTAGCATCTGCAGAGTGGGAATCCTGCCTACTGATCACTGCTTCCTTTGAGATAAATGAGCAGCAGATGTCTGATTTAGTGAGTGGGCTATCAGCTGAGTATAATCAACTTACAGAACAATTTCAGTAAGAGAAAGGAAATGTGCTAATTGTGTTTATTTGCATAAAATGTGCTTTTGTTTACTGTATTTTAGACGTATTTAATTCAGAGTCCAAAATGTCACCAACAGAGACCAAATGGTGACATAAAATCCTCTGTTCCAGTCTGAGTGCCAGCTCCTTCCAGAATTGTGGACACAGAGATGCCCTCGCCAAGAGGTCAGTTAGTTCCAAAGGGTTCAAAGATCAGTTGGCTTCACTGTTTTATTTCTCTAGCATCATATTCAGGGAAAGAGACACCCCTAGTTTCCTAATGTCCCCACGTTGTGGGCATGTGCCTGGTTCTTGCCTACATATGCCAGGTCATTTGTTATAAATTCCATAAAGACTCTAGACTATTGGTCTAGACTCACACAAACATGATCATTTGCAAAGTCACTGCTAAGTGTAATGTGTTTTTCTGAGAATGCAGAGTTGGAAAGACTGCTTGCTGCTAAGAAGTGAAAGTGTAATGAGGGATAGACTAGGAAAGGACATTTAGTAGATGTGCCATGATAGGGCTCTTGAATGGGACCCAGTGAGTACTGGAATTCTTATTGACCTTTTAGGGTGTTTTTGTTGTTGTTGTCTCATGTGGCCCAGACTGGACTTGAACATGTTATGTAGCTGAGGCTGCCTTTAAACTCCTGGTCCTCATTCTTTTGCCACAAAGGTGCTTTACCACAGACCTGAAACAACTACTGTCACTCCCTTTTTACAGATGTGAAAAGTGATATTTCAGAATGTCTAAATCCATCATCATAGCTCCTATGGTTAGTAAATAGCTGGGTCAGAATGCAAAGCCACATCTGTTTAGACTGCAGCTCCTGCTTGTCATTATAGTGCATCAAGCTGGAAATCCTCTGAAGCTTCTTCAGGACTTCTTTCTTTGAAGAATTTTTCTGCTGTGGCACCCAGAATTTTAGAGGGATGACTTGGAGTTCTTCTCCCTGAAGATTGTCCAGAAGAAATTTCCAGGCCACTCAAATTATCATTAATCACACCAATTCTTACTGATCATAATAGTGAGAGACTGAAGTACCATTTAGAGCCTTGCTCCCCCTAGCATGGTCCCTGGACTGACAGCATAAAATGAGGGATCTGAGTGAGGCCCCATCCCAGACTGCCTGAGAGAAGTTTTGAATTTTAACAAGTTCGCAAATGGGCTTTTGTATACACATTAAGCTTTGAGATGCATCATTGAATGCTGACATGGGCTTATGTAGTACTTATATCTTGGAAGAAAGAAATAGTGTGATTATTATTGTTTTGTTCATTTTAAGAAGGGAAAGAAGCCACTGCTGTAGGCTCACTGAGGCAATGGGAGACTGTGAGGAGATTAGAATAGAAACAACCTCCCTCATTCACTTCGCCTTTTTTTGTGCACAGTTGGAACATTAGCATTAACTGGAGTTACAGTATTCACACACCTGCTGGAGAAAATAGATACCTTAATTTGCTCCAGTATAAGGAAACATCAGCCATTTCAGCTATGCCTTTGTAGACATTATAAATTATGTGCAATTTCAAAAAGATATTTAAATACCCTAACTATGGGCTGCATTATCTGGTTTGTAATAGCAGTGTGACTAGCAACTGCAAAGGGAAACAAGTTTGCACTGAAACTGTGTCATCAGGGAACTTGGAATTGCTCCTCCCAAGGTTTCCTGTGCTCTCCAAGGTTTTCCGGTTAGCAGAAAAATGACTGTTGAAGTTCTCAGCCTCTGGGCTCTATGAGATGGTGTCTTAGTTACTTCTCATGATGTTGAAACCAAAGAACTGGCAAGAAAAAACTTAAGGAAGGTTTATTTAGGCTTTCACTTTGAGTTGACACAGTCCATCATGGTAGGTAAGGGTAATTCCACAGGGCAAGAGAGTGTAGCTAGAACTCCACCTCAAGTCTCAGCTAAAGAGGAACTATGCACCTTTATTGTCTTTCAAGTATTCTAAAGGGTACAAATAGACAAATGAGATACATGATAGACAGACAGACAGACAGACAGACAGATAGATAGATGCATGCATACATATTCCTATTGGAATCTCTACAGAGGTCTTAGAATACTGGCTTAGTTAATAACTGCATTTCATAAAGGAAGGAACACTATAAAAGAGACTGATAAACCCTTTCTGTGAAGATCTAGATAATACATACTTTCGGCTTTACAGCTTTAATTCTAGCTATCAGATTTACTATTGTACATAGAAAGCAACCGCTGACTATATAAAAACAACAATTGGATATGACTGTGTTCTGATAAATCTATACTTAGGGACTCTGAATTTTAAATTTCATCTAATTGCATGTGCTATGAGATAGACATCTTGGAGCTATTGGCAGCCATTTAAAATTCAAAATTTGGCATGCTATGTGAAGTGATTCTCATGCTAGCATGAAGACCTAAGTTAAACACCTCAGCACCCACAGAAGAGCCAAGTGCTGCAACACATGTCTCTAGCCCCTGTGATGAGATGATTACCAAAGCTTCACTAGGCAGCTGGTCTAGCTGCAGTGGTAAGCTCCAGGTTCAGCGAGACTCTATTAAATAAAAAAAGAAGGAGGAAGAGTAATTGAAGAAGATTAAGATTATTATTATGTTATCTTCTACCCTATACATACACACACAAACACACACACAAACACACACACCATATATATATATATATATATATATATATATATATATATTATATGAACAAATAAATGAAAATTGTTCTTGTTGCTGTTCTAAAGCAGAAGTGCGGAAGTCAATGGACTAGGTTTGAGGGATACAGTTTAACAACCTATGCTGGAAGCAGATTCATTCCTGTTAAGTGCTCTAGTGTTAGAAAAAATTTGCATGTGTAATAAGAATTTTCCTCACCCTGAACTTGATTTTATTCGTCCAGAGTTTGTGAAAGTTAGTTATACACATTTTCACCAGGAAGACCTGCACAGAGTTTAGTGGCTCAGGCTTAAAGCTAACATGTTGTCTAAGCACCTATACTGTTATTCCATTCCAAGCTCTCCAATGCTGGGAAAGTTTTCTTAAAGGCCCATCATAAGCCAGACATATAGCCAACAAGGGTTCCTTTTATAGAGCAAGGAGGTTATTTGGAGTGATTCAGCTGCAGGACTACCAGTATTTCCCCTGTGCTTCGAGTATCATGTTGCCCTTCCTATGCTGGAAGCATGGGTACTTGTTAGACTCAGCCTATTCAGGAGTTCTGCTACTTAAATGTTTCTGAGGCTGGAGCCTTCTTTAAGGATTCCTCATTTGAAACCTCAGCCCCAAAGTCCTTCAACTTCACAGTAGATGACATGTCCAAACCAGATTTACTGAACTTTGATAGATTTAGATGTTACTACTTTTAAAATTATTATATGCCAGATGTTGCACTGGGTACATTTTGGGCCATGTTTTCATTTAATCTACACCAAAGCCTATCAGGTAAATATTACTATCATGTTCATTTTCTGCTGTAGAAAACTCAGACTTAAGGATAGTGTACCTTTGTCCATGTTGAGTAGCTTGTTAAGTGATAGGCTTGGGCTTCAGGCCTAACTCGTTTGACCACTGATTCAGATATCTAAGCCACAGCACTCTGCAGCTTTCCCAAACACCAGAATCCAATCTCTTTACATTCTGATTTAATGAAGGGATAGAATCAATGTGGAAAAGAGCATAGATTTTTCTCTCAACTGCCCAATTGTTTAAACATTGTTTTCTACTATCCAACAAGCTATCACACAAAAAAGATGAATTTGAAAATCAACTGTCTTTTGACCAACATTTATTGTAACATGTTTTACTTATATGGGTTAGACTTATAAATATAGATGTAACTGGTAGAGAACTATGGGATCCTTTCACATGTAATTGAATATTGGTTAAACAAAATGACTTTGGGGTCTTGGTATCAAATAAAAGGACACTGAGAAGTCATACTGGTGGAGGTGCTGCCTAAAGTTCTACTATAACACTACCACATGCAGATTTCTGTGGTTTTATTATCCAGAAAGATAGGCACTAGCTAAATATAGCTAATGAAATTTCAATTATGTACAATTAAATCAATTTGAAAATGCAGTTCTTCAGTCACACTACCCATGCTTCACTACTCAATAGCCATGTATAACAAGTAGTTATCATATTGTATAGTAAAGGTGCAGAATATTCTTCGAATCCCAGAGTGTTATATCGGATAGTACTGGTCTGGAGAGAAAGGTATGGAAAGACAAAAAGAGAAGTGTTGACAAACCTTTGATACCATCTACCACTAGAAGTCAGGGAATGGAAATATGGTAATAAAAGAGGTAACGATGATGAAAGCTAGCAAGATTGCTAGGATAATATATGGCCAGGAAACTCAAGGATAAAAGAACATCAAAGAATGATATATGGATCTCAATGTCAGACACCACCAAGAGGACTTGAAGTTAAGGACTGAAAAATGTACTCTGTATTTTAATAAACCATTTGATGCCAACTTGGATGGCACTGCTGATTTATGCTTGGTCCAGTACTGGATAGCGGTGGTCCCAAGGCTCAGCTACTGTTCTCAACTTCAGTCTGAAGATGTGGTGTGCAGACATGGCTTTCCATTTGCTTTTTAAGAATTTTATTTTGCCAATGGTTTTACTATTGTGGATTGCAATGTATGTCATGTCTCATAATTTGCCAGCTGTCTCACGGTCCCATTTAATGCCTTTTGTGTCACCAGTTTCCAGAGCAAAGGAAATGGCAAAGTTCTCAGAGCTCTGGAAAGGAAGGGCTACGTAATTCTACAGTAGTGATTGATTTGGGGATTGAGAAGTTCTCGGGTATGATGGCAAGCCAAAGGCAAGGGGATAACCATGGGTTTCAAAGGTCAGCCTGGTCTACATAATAAAATCTTGTCTCACAAAATAACAGGTCAAATTCATAAATATTCAGTACGTTCTGAGTGACAAGGGGGAGAGACTTGAAAGTACTGTGGAGACACTTAAATCTCAAGAGATGTCAGAAATATTGGCACAGGCCTTGTCGTTGACTGAAATTTTTACCCTGCATTCCTGTTAGGCACTCTTAACCCTATGGCTCTGCTACATCATGTCAGAGAGGAACATAGTCTGCATGTTCTGGAGCAAGGGTCATGGTTTGGGGAAGAGAGGAAAGTGGGTTTTTTTTGTTTTGTTTTGTTTTGTTTTTGTTTTTGTTTTTGTTTTTGTGTTTTTGCTGCAGTGTTTGGTGAAATGCCCAGGGAATGGAGGACTGGAGGTCAGTCTACTGCATGTGATCTGCTATAGGACTGGGGATGAGACAGGAGAAATTGTAATGGTGGTCAGATGTAGAGTAAAGATTGACTACCTGATTCTCAGACTGGCATGGCCACTGTGTTTCCAGATAGACAATGTTTCCAGGTATAGGCACTTGATATCAAAGCTGAGTATGTCTGATAATGAAATGCATGACTTAACATTCATTTCCAGAAATTTCCATTTTTGATTATGTTTGTCCTAACTTGACTGTTCTGCAGTTTGCTTTTTGGCTGGATTTTGAGGTATTTCTCTTTTAGTAGAGGGGTAAAGAATCTGTTTAACAATTTAAATACGTACTCTCATTAAACTCTGACATTGACTCAGTAACATGTGGATAAAGGCCTAGCAGTGTGTTGTGATACAGGAAAATAGTGGATTTGACGGGCCACATTACAGCTTTGTGACCTTGGACAATGTAACTGAACATCCTGAGCTTTAGGGTGTTATGAGGGCTGGATGATGTGGGTATATGTGCAAACCCTCTAGCCCTCCATCTTTCAGCCTCCAATGAATTCTCTATAAGGTGATTGTTTTGTTTTGTTTTATATTTTTGTCAAATTTCCATTCACATTGTTAAGTCCCAGAAGGTCAGTTTTCCTTTTGGTTGGTTTTGAGACAGAGACTCACTATGTAACTCAGACTCCCATGATCTTTGTGATTCTTCGGCCTCAGGCTTCCCCATTTCAGGATTTGAGTGGGTTCTACCACACTGGGTTTCAGAACCTCAGTTCTACATGCGACACCAATACCTAGGCAGTTTCACATTAACTTCCTCCTTCTTTGTAGATGGATCAACACTGGAACACATTGGGCTTTAATGCAGAGAAACAGCTTTCCACATGCTTATAAGAGACTTGGATTCCCTGTCTTCCCCTTCAGAACAAGTGGACACTAGACACACAGAGATCTCCACAGTGCCTAGTGTCACCTTTGTACTTATTCCATTTCTAATGAATGCGGCAGATTGATGGAAGACAGGGTAAATGGGCTTGATGGTCTAGACACGCTGGCTGTGCATTATTTAGAGACCCCCATATGAGCATCTCTAAATTTAATAATAGTTGCTGAGGTTGACAAGTTCAAGAACCAGAAAACTGATTTCATTTTAATAGTCATCTGCCTGTATATTATAACTCCATTCTCACATAACCCATTGAGGCATGTGTCATACCTAACAGAGTTCCTGGTACATAGTATGAACCTACCAAAATGTTTCATTTGTACCATCAACATGGCTACACATTGTTAGGCTCAGAAAAGGAGTGATATGACTTTGGCCCAGAACTGTCAGGAAAATTGCCATCTGTAGAATATCTCGGATAGTTTTCAGTCCTCCCTGCATAGCCACAAATTATAGATGAAGAATTAATATTTCAAGCAGTGGCATCATTGCCCAAATTCAACAGGCTTCTAAGTAGTAGAGCCAATATGGGCCTGACTCATAACTGTATACTTTCTATTTTCCCATGATGTACTTGGGAAATAGGAGAGCAGGATATCCAACCCCTAGCATAGTAAGCATAGTAAGCATCAGTTAATGATTGCTGAGAGAGAGAGAAAATACGTTTTCCTCCGTGGTGTAGTCATAGGGATCAGGCTCATAATCCAGTAAACAAGCCTGTATCCATGCATATGTATGCAACTTAGTGAGTTATTTTAAAAAATCATGAAATTAGGATGGGGTGTTTGGGAAAGAAGAAGGGTTCAAAAGGAAGTTGGCAGGGAATGAGAAAGGAGAATGGTGGTAAATATGATCAAAACACATTATATATATATATATATATATATATATACATATATATATATATGTGTGTATATATATATATACACATATATACATATATGTACAATATGTGTGTGTGATAAATTATCAGAAGGAAGTAAAATTACATATATTATATTCATTTATTTTGTGGTGCCTGAAACACATGTGCCAGAATATGTTTCTGGAAGCCAGAGATCATTTTACAGGAGTTGGTTCCCTCTCTTAACTGTGTGGGGTTTGGGGAATCTAAGTCAGGTCACCAGGCTTAGTAGCAAGTTCCTTTACCCACTGAGACATCTCCCCGGGCCCCTCAAATTATATATATTTTAAAAGAAGTAGTACAGTACGCTTAATACAATCCCAAGAATTTGGCCTCAGAGTGAGACAAGCCGAGGCCCTGACAGACAGGGCTAAAGGTCACTCCTCCTGTCTGTCCCTGTGTCTGGTAATGGTGAGCTGGACTCTTGCAGCTGCTTCTCTCTCCACATTCTTTCTTTTCAGTCTGCATTCACATGTCATTCTTTCCTTGTTTGCTTGTCCAGAGAAATAGGTGATGAAAAAAGCGCCCAGGAGGTGCCTGCCGGAGCAGTGCCCTGCTTTGCGCACTATAAATAGCTCTCTCTCAGGCAGTTACCATAAATGGCATTTTATCAGGAAGGTGACCAGTTGGAAATAATGCCTAAGAAGAACTTAGGACTCCAATGGCTACTTGGTGAAAACAGCGCTCCCCTTGTGGAAGCTTAGAGATGTGGCTATCTTGAAACAAAAGTAGTTTTATCAGATTCATAATGTCATTGGAAGCCCATGACCAGAGGAATTCCAAATAATCAGAAACTTGCTGCTTTAGTTACAAGCAAAGCACACAGTAACTAGATCAATCTGCATTGAAAATGAGTGTAGGCTATATGCAGAACAAAATTTAATTCTCCCAGCTTCTACTGATTTTAAAAGCACTGCAAACCTGCCTTTTGCTACCACTTCAGCCCTACAAAGTATGAAATGAAGGATGCTGCCTGTTTCTCACATCTGCCTGACATCCAAATGTATTTACATTAAGGTATTACATACTGTTCTAAATGATTAATAAGAAAAATGGATCGGTATGAATTTATTCACACAAGCCCCATTTCAGTATTTTCCATTAGCAAATAGGCAAAAAATTGATTGTGAATCTCTCATTTAATTAGCATAAGTAAAATAAGCATTATATGAGGGAGAATGCATATATTGATTCTGGCTGCATTCTTTGAACAAAGATGAATGTTTTTATTTATGAGAGTTTTGTAATCAAAAAAATTTTTGATGAAAAATAACAAACAATTGTGGGCCACAATGCTCTCTCACAAGTTAAGATGCCTGAGGAAGGAGGACTTGGTTAAAAGTCAAGACCAACATGGAATACACAATGAATTCCAGGCCAGACTAGGCTAGAGTGTAGTTGTCTACTTCAGAAACATCACAGAGAAAGAAAAGAAATAAAAATCAGGAAACAAAATTAAAGGGAAAAGAAGAGAAAAGAGGGCTATAGGACTAGATGTTTCAGGAGGAGTCACAGGAACAAAATATCAAGAAGAGAGAACAAAGGAACTGCCTGGTACTTCCTGAATGGGAGGAGAAACATGAGATACCTTTCTCGTTTCCTGTTCTCATGGACCAGAAATGCTGAGGGAGCTGGGGCAAGAGAAAGGATAATAGAGGGGAGGAGAGGCGGGGAGGGGAGAAAAGGAGGGGAGAAAGGGAGGCGTAAGGGAGGGGAGAGGAATTTAGGAGAGGGGTGGGGAGGAAAGGAAAGGAGAGGGTAGGATGGGTGGGAGGAGAGGGAAGGAAAGGAGAGGAGGAGATGAGAGGATGTGAGTGAGTGGATCCTGGGCACCAAGTTTATGTATCATTGGTCAAGTCAGGCGGAAGTGGTAAGATTATTTACATCTCCCCTGTTTAGGCTGTGCCTGGAAGAGGCTGTGTAGAGAAAAGTTAGTGTTCACTAGGAGAGAATATAGCATCCCCAGAACTGGACTGAAGCTAAGTGTCTTGAGCCAGGAGCTGTAATATATGCTATGGCAAAGCAAGCCACGCTCCTTTCTCTCCTGTGGGGTGTGTACATGCAGGGAGGGGTACTAAGCCCTGAAACTGTGCTGGAAGGACAATCAGTGATGTATGTGGTGTTTATGGTTTGTTCTTGCTTTTGCTTGTTCCTTCACTTCAAAAATTACTTGGAAAACTCTTCATCCCTATTAAGAAAGAGTGTGACCGTGCAATGCAGGCTTATACATACAGCTTGTGAGACGTCCCAGTTCAACGTACAACTGATCTGAGTTCTTGACTCTCTTTTCTTTGTTGCTATGCAGTTTTGGTGGTGTCAATTAACTTTGCTTCAGTCATTTCAGAGATGAGTGTAATAAGAAATCTTGTGTCATAGGGATGGTAGAAGAAACTGAATTTGACAGCCCATGGCTCCCTTGTCACAGCTCCTATGTATATGGTAGACACCCAGTAAATGGTCCTCGCTCCTCACTCCCTTTTTGTTCTCATTTTATTTTGTTAATCTAGATGCTTTAATGTTTGAAGTCCTGGGTTAGACCATTTTTCCCTGTGCTCTTTTTTTTTTTTGCCATGTCTAGTAGACTCATTGCCAAGTCTCTTACCTTATACACATTTCTAGGCACAGTAGGCCCAATTCATAGACAACGTCTAGCCCTTAATTCTCCAAATGAAACAGTGTTAAAAGTAGAAAAAGAGAAATTATTCATTTGGAGGTTTTCTCAGGAGTGTACTAAGGTATGCCAGGTATGGTAGTTTATACTGTAATTCCAGCATTCAGTAGGCTGTAGGACTATTGAGTTTGAAGCCAGTGTGTACTATTCAGTGAATTCTACGTCAGACTTGACTACGGAGTAAGAACTTGTCTCTTAAAAATGGAGAAGGGAAGAGAATATGGATAAGAAAGTGAGAGAGAGCAAAAGAGAATAAATTTGCTGAGGTGTCATACTGTATATAAACTCACCCACCATGAATGTATGCTCAATGCCTATGAAATTCAGAGCATTGCAAGCATCTTGTAAGAATACTTAGCGGCAAACGCTGTACATAAAGTTCAAGTGATGAAGAAGGTCAGTGATGGGGTAAACTCATCAGAGGTAGTTCTGACAAAGCAGTAACCAACATGAAGTCATATACAATATGGCCTAAAGGTCAGTGGTTCCATACATGTTCCTTCAACAGCATGTGATTAGATGCCATGCAGTCAGTGTCCGGATAGGCATGCAGATAGCACTGAACTCATTTCCTTCAGCCCCTTCTCTTCTGTGCCCCTGTAGTAGCAATTTGCTTAGAGCTCTGCTGTGTCTCTGGGATATACTGCATCATGCAAGGAATGACCTTACTGCATTTTACAGTCCATAAGAAAGAAAGTCCATGTCAAGGGACAAAGTCCATCCTGGAAGAAGGCAAAAGACATGGATGAGACAAAGAAAAGGAGGCCATTCCAAATGGAATATGGAGTAGACAATGGGAGCAAAAACCAGAGCTAGAATTAGGCATTCTTGGTCATTTGAGGCTGGGGTCACAAAAGGAAGAAGATGCATGGGGGGAGGGCAAGACTGACTTCAACAGTGCAGCAAGAAGGAGGAATTTGCAAGCCAGGCTGAGCAATGCAATGATGCAACTATACCCCAGGCATCCTGGATTACAGGAAGGCTTCTCTTGCCAAAAGGTTGAAACAAGGGGATTGCAATTAACTAAGAGAAAGTGCTTTTCTTTCAAAGCTTTTCCCATTCTAGCTAGAAGCATATGGCCCTGGCAAGAGTCCCTGTTTTTTTTTTTTTTTCCTATTGGAGCATCCTGTGTCCCCTCTTTGCTGCAAACTGTTCAGAAGGAAACAAAAAAACAGCAGACAGGCTGCCTGAAGGAATAATCATTAGCCGATGCTGCCATCTCCAGGAACATGCCTGCTAATAACCAGCAACCTATAGCAGGCCAGCTTCAAACAGCAAAGCTCTCCCTGCCCCCTACACAGCTGCACCGGCTGAATTGGCTTATCCAGCTTGCAATTTGACTGCACAGCTGGAGGAAAGGAGAAGCTGCCCGGGGCTTCAAGAATCTGTGACTTTCAGCTGCCTTCTCTTTTCTCTGGTCTGCCAGGAATGTGTAGCACAAGTTCTATAAAAGAGGAGAAGTGTTTGTTTGCTGGTGCGACCATAATAAACTACTGGATGTCTTTAACAGTTCTAGAGGCTAAATGTGGAAGATCAGAGTGTCAATAGGCATGGATGTCTCTGAGATTTCTGGGGTTGACAGAGGCCAGCCCATTGTATGGCTTTTTCTTTATGTGAACACATTCCCAATCTTTGCACCTGCTGATCTCTTCTTAGAACTCCAATCAAATTGGCTTAAGGCCCAACCTAATAACCCCATTTTAACTCAGTCACCTGAAAAAGACCTATCTTCAAACACAATGGCATTCTAAGATATTGGAACTTCGAACCTCAAGATATATGAATAGAGGCAGGACAATTAAATACAAAGCACCGTAGTGTTAACTGAATGCTTCTTTTTGTCTGTGAATCTTTGTTTCCACATTAGTACCACATGTAGGTAGATATACTGTGCCTGGTATGTATGCAAACTTGTAACTGCCCAGAAGAAAAATATAGGCATTTAGCATAAAGAAATTGTGCAAAAGTTAAAATGCAGTGAACCACACTAGCATGTAGCTAGTTCATTTATTGTTTTAATTTTATAAAACTTATTTTAAAAACTTGCAAATAAATAAAAAACATCATAAACTATAGTTAACCAAACACTATAGAACTCAGTGAGCTTCTGCACAGCTGGAAGAGGCATTAGAAAAAAAGCTACGGAGCTTCATGTTGACTTTTATACTTCCATATTGAGTTTATTGTATGCACTTATTAATCATCAAAAATCCATAACAAATTAAACTAGAAAGACAGCTAGCTTTATATCCTCTTTCATACCTCCTGTCCATTACCTGCATTTTGTCCTTCCTAATCCTCATATATATAATCTTTTTTCTCCTTTCCTTATACCTTACAGTGTACCTACACATATATTTGTTCATATATACATACATACATACATATACATACACCTACACCTACACCTATACCTATACCTACACATACACAGACACATATATATATACATATACATATGCATATATATAATTGGTAGATTCCACAAACATCATCTAGCAAAAGCTTCATTTTATTTATTTTTTCTTTTTTAATTTTCTTTTTATTTTTATTAGATATATTCTTTATTTACATTTCAATTGTTATCCCCTTTCCTGCGCCCCCCCCAAAAAAAAATTCCATAAGCTATCTCCCCTCTCCCTGTTCCCCAATCAACCCTCTCCCCCTCCCGATTCCCTGTCCTGGTATTCCCCTATACTGTGGCATCGAGTCTTCCTAGGACCAGGGGCCTCTCCTCCCTTTGATGTCTAACAAGGCCATCCTCTGCTGCCTATGTGTCTGGAGCCATGGGTCCATCCATGTATACTCTTTGGTTGATGGTTTTTGTCCCTGGGAGAACTAGGAGTACTGGGTGACTCATATTGTTATTCCTCCTATGGTGCTGGAAACCCCTTAAGCTCCTTGGGTCCTTTCTCTAGCTCCTCCACTGGGAACCCCATGCTTAGTTCAATGGCTCTCTGAGATTGTCCCCCTCTGTATTTGTCATGCACTAGCAGAGCCTCTCAGGTGATAGCTATATCCCACTCTGGTCAGCAAGTACTTGTGGGCATTGATAATAGTGTCTGGGTTTTGTAACTGTATATGGGGTGGGTCCCTAGGTGGGGCAGTCTTTGGATGATATTTCCCTCAGACTCTGCTCCATACTTTGTCTCTGTATCTCCTTCTGTAGGTATTTTGTTCCCCCTTTTAAGAAGGACCAGAGTATCCATACTTTGTTCTTCCTCCTTCTTGGGCATCATTTGATATGTATAATGTGCCTTGGGTATTCCAAGCTTCTGGGCTAATATCCACTTATCAGTGAGTGCAAAAAGCTTCATTTTAATCAATTAGGATACTATTGAGAGTGTGTTTCCAAATGTCAGCTCTAGGCAAGTTATGCAAGCAGACCACAGACCTTTCTAAAATCAGCAGTCTAAGGTCAGTTAGCTTGGTGAAGTTATATCGAGAGGCATTCCTATATACTTTGGAAATTATAATTCCAGATAATAGAAAAGAAAGGATGCAAAAGCCGAGGAGAAAAAGAAGGAAGGAGGTGTTGGCCAGGAAATGGATAGAAATTTAGTAAGGCTTAGAGGAGGGGTGAAGGACTCAAGTAAATCAAGTTGACAGTGGTACTTATGTCTGTATTGTGTGTCTATTATGTGCTGAGAGCATACCAGAAAGCTAAACAAATTCCTATGTTTCATACAGACTACTTTTTAATGGATACTACCTGCATAATAATTATATATAATTCATCCATTATACTGGATTTTTCTCCAATTTTAAGCAGAATATCAACATTTACATATATTAAGCACACTCCCTGATTAGAAGAAATGCAAGTAAATGAGCTTCTATCCAATAATCACTTGTAGGCCTGTAAGTTAGTAATCCATTGCTAACATTGTAAATATTAATAATGTTGAATGACTAGGAAACCACTTAATGGTTTTATCAGAAGCCCTTGTGTTTTGTGAGTTGCAGTTGCTAAGAACAGAAATTCATTCATGGGCTAGCAGCAAGTCCTCCTCCTCCTCCTCCTCTACAAGTTTTAGTTACTATGTATTATCCCCTTAGAGAAGAAGGAGACAACCAGAAAGTTCAGAAAAGCAGGTTATTCTGACATGAGAGTCTGATAGAGTCTTAATCTGTGAGACTGCTACTATAATTTTGGGTGTATTTTATTGTTTTTAATTATGTGTATGTGTATATGTACCTGTGGAGGAGGCTCATTCCTGGCAGTTGTGAGCCACCTGATACAGGAGCTAAACTCTGATCTTCTACAAAGAGCACTGAATGCTCACCTCTGCATCCCTACTGCTGTTATTTAATGGATTAAACTATTCTTGTTAACTGGGTAGTGCTGGCATCCAGGTCATACCCAGGCTTATTTCCGTATACATCACTGAGATTGGCTCTCACCTTAACCTGAGCCATTTCATGAAAGAAAATTTATATTCATAGATGGTAGTCTTAAATTCCAATGGTGCTCATATCTGGCCACAGAAATAGAAAGCTAGGATTATAGAATTCATATACGCAACTCAAATGTTCCAGGAGCTTTAGTTTGGCATTATTTATTTTTGGCTGAATTCAGCTCTTGAAACTCATGCATACAAATAGGCACTGTCTTGATAAACAGATATGCCCTGATGGGTGCACTCTACAAATCCAAAGGATCAAAATAGAAAAACACTTTCAGAACTTTGCCACCATTTCCACAACATAAGAAATCCTCACACATTCGCTATAGCTATCTTCTTATCTGATAATTGAAACTAAGTCACTGATGATGCTTCCCTTCTCTGCCAAGCAGCTGTTGCAGCTTTCATTGTTGTTAAAATACATGGAAGAAATGACTTAAAGGAGGTAGAATTTGGATTCCTGAGTTCACAGGTTTCAGTCTATGGCTGGCTGGCTTCATTATATTCAGCCGGAAGTGAGGCAGAACCTAAAGGCAGAGGGGACAAAGTGGAACAGCACTTCTCACCATATGCTAATCAATATGCAGAAAGAGAGAGGCAGGGACGTGACAAAAACCAATTTTCCCCAGGGTATCTCTGCTGTTACCTACTTCCTCTAAGTAGTCATTTTTTCACTTCCCAATAACGTCATCATATTATTGATTCATCAATAGAGTCAGTCATGCATCAGTTCAGAGGCCCCTTTATCCAGTCACATCTAGAAATGCCCTCAGGTATACATGCATAGGTTGGCTTTTACTAATCTCTTTGGCATCAGTCAATCAGATCAAGTTACCAATTGAGATAAACTATCATAGGGGCTAAGTCACAGTAAGGGGAAAAAGAAAAGAAATCCTTCCAGCATTTAGCTTTTGAAAATGGCAAAAATTCAAAACATGCTGACACAAAAATCGAAATGCCTGTTTTAAAGTTCTTAGTACCTAGAACTCTGCCTAGATTACTCTCCAGTATCCTCTCAGTAAATAGCCAATGTATGAATGGCACATTAGTGCTTAGGTAATATGGGAAAAATGAAGAAACCAGTAATACGGTAAGTTACCTAAGTACATATTTCACATTTTAAGATTCTTTTCATGTTTCAGCTATAAAACAATTATCAATAAAAATGAGTTATGGAAAGTGCCGATTCAAACATAGATACCTCTGAGTTTTCTTGACAGTGAGAAATAGCCTCAGAGGATAAATGTCTGGAAAATAAAAATACATTTCAGCTTAAATGCTTGGTCTATACTTTGGTCAAAACAATGCAAAGGATTTGTGTAGTTCAAGCAAGTGTGAGGTGGAAAGGCTCAGCATCAGGCATTCAGGGATATAGACAGCCTTGTGAGGTTACTGAGAGGTTAGGATTAGTGACATCTTGTTCAGTCCAGTCTTGAGATTTGGCTTTTGCAAGCTGGTTCTTGGCACCTGAGCATCTCTACCTGACCATGCACATTTATGTATAAATTGTAAATGTATATATCTAATAGCTTACATTTGAATTATTTATGTTGTCAGTATGCAGAAGCATATGTATTTAAATTAAATAACAAACATAAATATGCATGAACTTACAATATGCTCTCCTTATGTCTAGTTGTCTTGTGGCTCATGTGAGAGTAGAGACATCATTTTTTTTTTATAAATGGACCATCATAGGTGATCAGTAATATGCATTACATTATTAAATTGTTTTCTTTCTGCGTTTAGCTGCCAGCGGAGTAAACTGAAACCATGTCTATACTCTGAGCCCTTTTGACACTTATCAAATAAATAAATACATAAATAAATAAATGACATCTGCATCAGGAGTGTTAACAATTTCCATGATGTTGGTAATAGAAACGATGATAACCTTTATCCGCTGAGTCATCCCACTGAGCCCCAACAATGATCCTCATTTTGCTGTACCCATTCTTACTAGAGAACAACTCATCTATCCCTGTCCCCTGACACCAAATTTGCAATTACCATCTCTTCTCATCACTATAGAACCTGTTGTTTTAGTCTAGTGCTCTCTTCCTTATTTTAGGCCCAATATTTCTAGATTATGATCTCTGCCATGCCATATATGCATTTTCAATACTAAGTTTGTGTATATACATCTGTGCATGCATATGCCACCCTGGCACAAAGTAAATAGTTTTTAAGTATCTGAGCCATGGTCAGGTCGCCCCGGGAACTGGGGTCACATGGAGCGAGACCCTGCCAAGACAAAATGTTGTAAAATGCCAGTGCCAGCATGGGCATGGGCATGGGAATGTGTCGGATGTTCTTTTTTAATATTTCCCCCAACAATTTCTTAATGTTAGTCTAGTTTATTTCCTTTGCCTGTACTAACACAAAAATGGGGAAATGTACTCTGCAGTGCTCTGTTGTAATGGATGATAACACCGACACCATTCACTTGTTCATTCAGAAGGATTCGACTACTTTCTGAAACCTTCTTGTTCCTGGCTCCATATTGAGTCTTTAACTTCTTCCAATTGTACCTATGCATTGGATTGGTAGCCCCTTGTTTTTTAGTCACTCTTTCAATGTCTTCACTTAGACTGTCAGCATTGTTGTTTGGACAGACAACAGTATCAAATGTCTGTCTTTCTCTAGTCTTAACATCTGTAACCACCCACTCATCAGACTTCATGCTGCAGCCAGTGAGATCTTTCTGAAATGCTCATAATATCAGGTGTCTTGTAGGCTCCAAACCCTAGCTTAGTTCCAGCCTGGCATTAAGTACTCTCAAGTGTCATTGTTGGCCAGGGACACGTAGAAGTGATGATCACTAGCAACTTCCATAGCTTAATCCTTCATGTCAACCTTGATATTCCGTGTTTCAGCCATTCCTAAAGTGTCAGATTTCCTTAAGCCTGAATGTTTTGTACTTGGTCTGTGTGCCTGGAATCTTCTTGGACTATGTACTCTATACTTTACTAAGCTGCCCTGACAAAAGAAAGCAAGCTTTCGAGATTCAGATCAAAACACCTACTCCTTCATGGACTTTTCTAATCACCCCAAGGCCAGGTTTGGTAGTCTTTCTCTGTGATTAATACATTGTGGCTAACCTTTGTCGATATGCTTACCACCTTGTATACATAAACATGCATGCTGGTCTCTTTCTCCGAAGAGCTAAGAGCCCATTAGTGCAAGGACTCTTTAAAAGTCCTTTGGAGTGTGCCTGTTTAGATAACCATTGCTCTTCTCCCTGGTTATCTCCTGCTCTTCCATCATATCTCAGCCTCTGGAATGCCTTTCCTGAGTCCAGCCTCATCATTGAGTTAGATGCCCAGCCCTGTCCTGTAACAGAGAACTCCTTCCTATAATTCCTCTCCTCTCCTCTCCTCTCCTCTCCTCTCCTCTCCTCTCCTCTCCTCTCCTCTCCTCTCCTCTCCCCTCCCCTCCTCTCCTCCCCTCCCCTCCCCTCCCCTCCCCTCCCCTCCCCTCCCCTCCCCTCCCCTCCTTTCCTTTCCCCTTTTCCAAAGCCCAGAACTACAATGAAGGCCCAGAATCCCAATTTCTAGGGCAAATAGACTGCTTTAAAAAAAACAAAAGACTTGAGTTTTGCCATTTTTTTTATAGCAGGTACCAAGAAATTGCCCCAGTGTTAGCCCCTCAGGCTCCCTTGCTTTCCCACAATGCCAAGTGCATTAATTTGCATTTCATTTCATCTTGACTGGGATACCTTCAGCTATCCACCTGGCCTTTCATTGGCAGGCTTGTTTCCAGGGTCCCTGCTTTTATGGGGAGTGCTGGCAGTTTCACAGACCTAGGTATTTAGGACTGTAAGACCATGGTATATTTACATTGCCTTGACCTCTGCCTATATTTGGAGGGAAACACACAGACAGAATCACTAGATACCTTCAAATAGAAGTCCAGGTTAGAGTATTCTGGGGAAGGCACTTAGGGCATATATACCAGACACCTTACAAAACTGACCAAAAGGAGGAAGATGGAAGAAACTAATCCTTATCAAATGTTTATTAAGTATAGGCACTATAATAGGTGTTTTGTATCATATCACAACATTTTGCTAACTTATATTCATTTCACAGGGAAGGAAACCAAAGTTTAAAATACAGAGATGTAGAAATAATTTCAGAGAGTCATAGAGAATGAGAAGCAGAGCCCAAATCCAAGTCTATCTTGTGCAGTTGAGGGCACCATGCTGTTCATCATTTTGCCACATGATGGATCTACCTAAATGGAAGATCTCTCCTTCATTGTGTTCTCCACATAAACTACCACAGATAGCACTAAAAAAGAATTAATGCTTGCCCTTCCCCTAACCCAAGAAACAATCATTTGTGAAAATTTCTGTATATGTAACAGAACTAGGTTCCTCAAGAGTGTTCCTAGACAGTATTTTGGGCTTTGGTAGGGTATATTTGTTAGTTTTTTTGGTTGGTTGGTTGTTTTTTTTTTGTTGTTGTTGTTTGCTTTGTTTTCTGTTGTTGTTGTTTTGAGACAGGATTCCACTATATTGTTATGACTGTCCTGAAACTCACTGTGTGAGCCTCCTGAATGTTGGACTTGACTCATATTTTTTAATGTTGCATGTTCATGACATCCTTTCCATGTTTGCAAATCTGAGCTATAGAGATGATTATTTCATTGGACTACTGTCACCAATTAGCTTGCTTGTGTTTCTTAAACATTGTTGGAAAGGATTTAGCCTGCAACTGAAATATAGCTTTTGTCCACTAGAGGATGCCATAAACACAGAAAGAAGCCATTCTGGATTAATTTGTTCTTTCTGGGAAAATAAGGAATTGGAGAAACAAAGTTAACTTTTCTCTCTTTCCTGTATTATGTGCTATTGTCGAAGGAATGAAACTTTTCCATCATTCTGAGTAAATATATATGTCTCAGAAAAATTCTTACTGCTAATGTGCATGTGCCACACACACACACACACACACACACACACACACACACACACACACCAAACTAGTACTTTTGTAAGATCCAAGCATCTGGTCAAAAGGCATATAATTTGGGATGTGTCTGGAATTGATTCCTTAAAAATTTTTGCCATTATATTCTGTCATAGGTGAAACCCAGTGGAATAAAAGCATTCACTGTACTCTTTTTATTGTTTGTTTGTTTGGGTTTTTTTGTTTTGCCAGAATATTTGAGAAGACACCTTGAGGCATCAGAGGCAGGATATTAGCTCTTCACACTTAGAAGCACTGGTACTACTCTGCAGACACTACCTCATATTGATTTCCTAAAACAAAAGTAGGAGCTCAATAAACAAAGCCAGTGTTTATGGAAGTTGGAAATGTCAAACCACTGATTTAGATAAATCCAACCATGTCTGCAACATCTTATATCCTGTTTCTTTCTTCAGTATACATCCCTTGTTTTCTCAGATTCTGGATGATATTTTAAAATTATGTTCATTTCTATCTTTCCATATGTAGACCACAAGATCTTGTGATATATATATAGTATATTATTGTATTATATATGTATATATTATTATATATAATATATTGTATAATATTCCATATATATATATATATATATATATATATATATATATATAAACATGACAGATGTCTTAGTGTAAGGACTCAGTTAATGTCTGTGGGCTGCTTGCTTATTGATCTGTTATCAAAAAAATTGCTGCGAAAGTGTCAGAAAGGAAATGGTGATATTACAGAGGAGATAGTGAATGGGCAAAAATTGACTAAGGGTATGAGACAGCTCCCTTCCATTGACTGCTCCTGTGACAGGTACTGTGCTAAAAAGTTCATATTAATTTTTTTAAGTTCATATTAATTTAATTGCATAATTGTTCAATGAAAAATAATTGTTACTCAAGTCTTCTCTCTCTCTTTCTCTCCTCTCTCTCTCTCTCTCTCTCTCTCTCTCTCTCTCTCTCTCTCTGTGTGTGTGTGTGTGTGTGTGTGTGTGTGTGTGTGTGTGAAATAAAATATAGATGATGTTCTTAGACTCATACAAGGCACCACTGGTGACTTCTCTATCTCAGGGCATTTCTGGTGCCGACTGCACTTGGGTGGTGGGCAGAAAATCCAATGAGACATTGAAGTAAGCATCCATGTACACAAGGAAGAGGGTCTCTCCCTATCTTACCACTTTAAGAAAAAAATACAAGGGAGTTGCAGCTCCTGGTAGCTGATAGCAAGAAGGTATCTGATGCTGCTGGGTGGGTAGTTCTGAGCAGAATGCCTCTTCTTCCTGGAACACCTTAGCATTGTAGAAAATAAGTGACTTTTTTTTATATATATAACCGATGGCTTCAAATTAGATTCACTGGAGACCACATTATGGAAGAGGCAAAACAGTCAGGGAAACTCCGAGGTTACAAAAAGCTTTCAGAGGTAGACAGCTTAACTCCAATGCCAACCTCAAAAACCTTGACTGCCTTCCAGCCAGTAGCTAGGTTTGTGGCCTAGGACAAGAATTTTATATTTGTCAGCTGTTAGCTAAAGTTTTCTCACATGCAAAGAAGAAGTCAAGCAGCAAGCAAGAAGCAACGAAAAATGAAACATGGTACAACTATATCATCAGGGTGAAATGAAAGCATGCTAGATTTTGTATTTGGGTATTTTGTTATAAAATAAGCTTCTCATTAAAATCTATATTTATAGTTTAAATCAACTGCTTTCTAAAGTTCACAGAGTTCACATATACACCCTGTATGTACCCCCAAACAGTATTCAGTGCCAGACGGTACATTTTTCTTATAATAGTGAGTCTACATGGATACACTACTATCAATCAAAGCCCCACCTTACATTAGGGTTCACTCTTGGTATTACATGTTCTGAGAGCTTTGATACATGTGCAATGGCTATAGCTACCATTATAACATTATGCAGGATGGTTTTGCTGTTTGAAAAAAATGTCTTCTGTGCTCTACCTGCTCATTTAAATCCTGGCAAACACTGATTTCTTCAAGTTGTATTCATAGTATTGCCTTTTCTAGAATGTCACATAGTTAGAATCACACAGTATATACCCTAATAGGATTGGCATTTCTTTACCTAGTTGTAACTAAGTTTCTTTCATGTCTTATCATAGATTGTTAGCTCAATTCTTGTTAACATTAGATAATATTTCATTTTCTGGATTGCCACAGTTTGTTTATATGTTTACCTATTGAAGGACATCTGGTTCACTACCAAAGTTAACCATTATAAGGATGTTGTAAACATCCAGGAGTGTGGTTATATACATATTTGGTTTCAGTTTCTTGATTCCCAATGCTTTTAAATAGAAAATATATCTACCCTTAGTCTTATACTTTTTTCCCTCTGATTAAGTCTTTCTTCAGTAAAGGATCACTGTAACTGATATGCTCAGTTTGCAGCAAAATGTTCATATTAATCAACCTAGAGATGCAGAAGGCAAAGTAGGAGGACATGCTGCTACAAACTTGTTTGCATAAGCTTCTGAAAACATTTCCAAACAATTAAACTATCAAGGGGACCTGGAGACACAGCTTTACATTTTAATTCGGAATGATTAAATTTCAGACATTATTTCCTTTGATGTATCTTGGGCTTGAAGAAGAGGGCAGAATATTGATTGGGGCCTGCAGGAAGGCAGGAAGCTTACTTATGCTGCCTGACCACAGAGCAATGGAATCTTGATGATCTGCAACCTTTTGGATTAAAGGCCACTCGGCAGAGAGTTAACTAGATTTGTCAGCTTCTGTTTAGTTGGACTCTGCCTGAAGGGACAGATGATAGATTGTAACTTTGGAGCGGTATTATAGGTTGATTGGCAGGGAGCGGAAATTGTGGTGAGGATGAGGAATAAATAAGGGAAGGCAAAAGAAAGGAAGGGAGAGAACATCCAATAGAGAAGATCAGTGACACAGCACAGAGTCCTGATTCCAACTGACTGTTGGAATGAAAATTGTCATATGCAGTCACTGGCCACATCAGTCAATGCAGAACTCGACCGGATAGCCGGTAAGTATGTACATCCCTTGGGTATAGTAGCCACACGTTGTCAGAATTCTAGGCTCCTCACCACTGAGGATAGCACTGTTCTCTATTGATCTGATATACTCACAGGTGCTCATCGTATTGCACATGATCCATGCTTTCTGTCTGCTCACAGTCCATTAAAATGAGGGACAGTGGGATTGTGTAAACAGTTGAATACAACCAAGCTTCACAGTAGAAGGACAGAGCCTTATGTGGGATACACTGTTACAAAAGAGGCCATAATCAATTTTTAAAAGTGCAAAGAGGCTCCCAGAAAAAAAATCTTTCTAAAAAAGGTTGAAAGATTACTATGTAGAAAAGAAAAGAATTTGAATGGGCTAATGGATATATGAAAGAACCTTTATAAACTCAGAAAATCCTGGTAGGTATTAGAGCACTAGAGGTGGTCTCTTGCACCAGAACCTAGCTCAGCCTCAACCTGCATTCCAGGAATTTTCTAAGGTGGAGGCTTACCAAATAAAATTAATAAAGAAATTGAACAACACCCCTCCATAGATAAAGAATACCAAGTGGCCACTCTGTTGCTTAAAGGCGGTCCCATTTGTCATGGTGCCCTAGTGCATAACTATTGAAGAACAAGACATATGTGTCCAAAGATGAAAATACTTCTTTACAAAATTTGACAAAACTTGTCAATCTGATGGCTTTCCTCCATAATACTCACAAAGTGTAGCTAAACAGAGGATTAGGAGAACATGTCAATGCAGAATGCAAGTGGTAGGAACATGGTGTGTCAAGTGGGCAGGAGGGAGGCTCGGAAGTTGAGTAGGCACCTAAAGAGGAGCAAGAAGGCACTAGGACTGGAAATTGGTTCATGGGAAATGAGAGAGAGAGAGAGAGAGAGAGAGAGAGAGAGAGAGAGAGAGAGAGAGACCTAAGAAGTAGATTTCACTTGTCTAGCAATTTGGTTCTAGGTCATCCCTGCCCACATTTTGTTTATTTCAAGGTTGTCTAGACAAATAACTAACTTGTTCCCCATCCCTGAGGACCCCTTCCATAATGCATTGACCTGTTCAGCTCCTGTGGGCCCATTACTAGGAGCATAACTGAAAGACTGGATCTCTTGCTTAGACCTGATAAGACCACTCAGATGGCAATGACTTAATTTTGCCCCTTGGGATGTGCCTTTTGAAAAGAGCCCTCAAAGTGGCCAAGAGATGCTGCCTCCATATTAAGATTTTCTATTTTTGTTTGAAGGAAGTTGGCATCTCTCCTATGTAAAGAGTTCACTGAAGACTAAATTCTTCCATTAGCCCATTTGGTTTGCAATCAGAGATCTGAGCACACACAGCCATGCTCCTGGTGGGCTGAGCATAAGCTCCGCTGTCTAGTCAAAGGACAATCAATGGGCAACCATGGCCCCTTCTGAAGCTCCCCATGCCTGTAAATTTTCAAGCAGAACTGGTTATTAAACAATTCTGCAGAACTGGTTATTAAACAATTCTCATAAGGGATGCAACTGGCTGTAAACTGCAGTCTGTTGCAAAACAAACACACGGACTCCTTGTGCAAAGACTATTAATGGATTTCAAAACAATGACAGCAAGGTAATAAACTAAGTGTGGAGCTCTTCCCAGAGCACTACCCTATGTAGCCACACAGGTCAAGAATCTAGAAACTCAGTACTGCCTCCTAAAGAATTTGCCCATTTTGGTTGGAAGAGATCCTGATGTTCAAGTCCTCAAGCTATGGATAGCTACTGGGGAGTAGGGGAGGGTGTTTGATATGAAAGCAGAACAAATTTGCTCCATCCTCTGCCTCCTGCTGAAATTGCATCCATATAGCTAACCCAATTCTGCTTGAGGCTGGATCCCTCTGGGAGGGGCTCACAATTGCAGCTGTTGCTAGTGCACTCTTAGTGTTGGATGGAAAATGGAAGGAGTAAGAGCTCAAGGCAATTTTGATTATGCAGCGAAGCTTAAGGAAAAATCTGTAAGTTCATGGAATGCTTTTGAATATACATAATCTTCTTTTCCATATAGCCGTGAAAATGGGTGATGGGGCTCCATAAATATAGCTCCCTGTGGGTGTCAGTAATTCTTCAATATTCAATGATAGTGGCAATATTCAGAACTTGAGACAGATTTCCTTTCTTTCTGACTCAAGGGAAGTTTTCCCAGAGCCACACAGAAGGAGAATCCAATCTGTTCAATAGAAAAGACTCATTTGCTCCCAGAATAACTTAAATTTCCATTCACATTTGCATTTTTAACCAAAATAGTGGGTCTTCTATCAAGCAAAAAATTTAAAAAGGATGGTGATTTCATTTATGGTCTTGTGTTTCCTTAAAATTATGATTTTTCTACTAAGAGGCTTGAGTGCTTCTGTGCGTTGTTGCTTTTTGTTACAGTGGACTGAAAGCTTTGTCTTTGGCTGATAATTGTTTCTGTAAATTTTTAACAAAGGACTTTGACATGAAAATGTTTTGTTTTATGCAAAAATCTGAAAGTGGAGATGGAATTTCAAGCTTTTACACATAATGGTCAAAAGCCTGAGCAACTATAATTCTTGCAAATCTTTTGCTTGTAGCATTTTCTATTCATCAATAATTCAATTTCAAAATAAAAGACCCATTTCTACATCCCAAAAGCTATTGGGGAGCTTTTCAGAATACAATATTTCTGACCTTAGGAGAAGCATCTACCAAATGAGGTAGCTTAGTTCCAAAAGCTCCCTTGATGTGCTGAAGGATCATGTTACAGACCATTTTTCGTAATTCTAGAAGGCAAAATAAAATTTTATGCTTGGAAATAATAAGTTTAAGCAAATAGTATGGGCCAAGCTTATATCTGCGTCCAAGCAATGGTCTGATTACTGCCAGAACGATGCTGCTACACGATGAATCATTAATGATCTGTGAGAGTCATAATGGTCTGTCACTAATGCCCATTAATGATCTCTCTATACCGCGAGTACGAGCTTGATGTTTCTGGCCAGTACCTTGGAGAATACTTTAGATATGCCTTAAACTTTCTCTGATCTCTCTGTGTCTGCTCCAAATGTAGACAGCAATTGGCTGGGTAGGACCATCTTATAAAGAAGCATGGCTTTGTTAAGGAAGTCTTATTCAGGTAAGATTTATTTAAACATTGTTTTTGAAAAATGTAGATTTGAAAGATAATCCTAGACATTGATGTCTTTGTGGAAATTAACAAATAAATGTTGAGGGAATTTTTTGTGAATCTCTCTCTCTCTCTCTCTCTCTCTCTCTCTCTCTCTCTCTCTCTCTCTCTCGACAGAATAGAGATTCTCAATTCTCTGCATTTCATAGTGTTTGGCTATATAGATTGATCAGGGGAAAGAAAAGATTTGTTTTCTTTCTTCTAGGAAGAATTTGTGATATTGTTGTTAAAATGAGATTGTACATTTTATGGTTGGAAGCCGTGATATATTTAGAAAACGGTATTGTGCTGATTCAAGAGAGTTCCTACTTATAAACTTGCATTAACTCTTACACATCACAAATGTTAAGTTTAATTGATATGGGAAGAAAGGAGAATAAGTCAATGTTATTAGCTTTAAGTTAGTTTTCTCTTAGTGACAGGAAATAAAGAGGTGACACACAGCTAAGGAAAGGTGAGCGCAGTCTGGCAATAATTCCGAGAATCCTATCAGATAAATTCAGGTAAATTACAGAAGATAGGCAGTCCATAATGGCACAAGGAAACGGGAGAGGATGTGCTCCTCCATGGCGGCCACGGACATGCTGCAGACAGCCCATGGAACCAACGCCCAAGAGCCTTCAGTTTATGGAAAAATCAAGTGCAAAAGAGAAGGTCACTGGAGCCAGTGGCCACTTTCAAGCCTCTTAAAAAATAGCAAAACAGGGATTCTTTTAGAGGGTTGAAATTGCTCCAGTGGCTGGCTACTTTTTGATGGGAAATTTTAACACATAACTATATGAAAATATGACATCATTTCTCGGAATGCTTTTTTTCCTGTCTTCTTATAATCTGAATAAAGCAGCCTCATCAGACAAAATTTTTCATTGAAACCTTTTTCACTTTCCTTATCATTGAACTTTGTCCAGCAAATGTAAAATTCTTTAAGTGTTTTTATTTTGCTAGAACATTTTGTTCAGATGAGTGATAGCTCATTGTGATATTTTTGTTTCTTCTAAATCAATCCCTATGGCCAAACTTCTGAGTAGCATGGATATGTTCATATGATAAATTGAGATTGGCAGGATTTCTTTCCAAGTACCTATTAAGATCTCCTGTACTACTTGGGATGGTCCTACAGCAAACCCAAATGAAGGTATGAATTAATCTTCCACGTTACATGCCCATCACTTTTTTTGGTTATTTTGATGAGCATCCCATGAAAAGAAGAAAGGGGCTTACTTGAAAGGATACATCAGCCAAAACAATAAGAGTGATAAGGATCATCAAAAATTTATGATGTTGGTTTAGTGTTTAAAAGTTTATTTTTAGAATCTATGTCACAGATGAACCCATTATAGTTTACACTTAATAGATAGGACAGACAACTGCTAATGATCCCTGTGTGCATTAACTTCAAATATCGCATATGTGGCTAAAAAGTTTATATTTATCACTCTGCTTGTAAAACATTGTCTGCTGAGTAAGGTCTGTGGCACAGGTAATTCTTGCCAATCAATTATTGCACTGACATGTGCAACTATTCATTGGCAATGGCTACGTTGCCATCTAAGATGTTAGTATAGAGTTAAGCACAAACTAATTTTATGCTTACAAATGACTTTAAGATTGATTGATGAAATGTTAGAAATGGACATGCTCATTTTAGTAGATGGATATTCATGAAAAACCTAGCCCCCTTCCAGAAAGGATCACAGGCTAGGATGCGGAGCAACAGGGACTTACTTGCTTCAACCGTTTTGAAAAGAACATGAAAAGTACCTGATGTGACAGGAGAATGTCACCAAGTTCATGGTAGCACAGTGCAAATGAGAGCAGGACAAAGACTTATGTAATCAAAGACTGGCAAATCCCAAGAAAGATGAAGTAGTTTGTTTCTTTGTCTTCAGATAGGAAAACACTTCACTCCTTGTGTACAGGGCAAACTGGCCGAGCCATCACATCAACAAGCTCTCCAAGGAACTCACTTGAACAGCTCTCAAGGCAAGAACAGTCACCCTGAGTCCCCAGGCTCCCTTCAAGTTCAGTCTGATGCCTGTCATTTGGCCCTTATGTATGCTAAATAATAAAGCTTAGCCGTGCTCTGTGGAACCTTTCATAGCCTGGACAGCCCTCATGATCTTATACAAGGAACTCAAGGATTTGTTTTTGTTTTTTTGGTTTTGTTTTTTGTTTTTATTCTACTTTTTGTTTTGTTTGTCTGTTTGTTCCTTTCTGGTTGATAAGATTTTACATAATGCAGTCTGATGTTGAATTTGCTATGTAGCTAAGGCTGCATTTCAATGTCTCCTCCTCCTTTCCTGACCTCTCAAGTACTGGGATTGTAAGCATATATGACCACAAAGTCATTGCTCCTTATTTCTAGCATACTATGTTTTAACAGGGCCATTTGCTTCTCTAGAGGCTAGTTTTCCTTGCCTTGCTGCCTTCTGCTTATCTACAACTGCTTCCTTGGTTTCGAAAGGTCCCTTTGTGCTGTTTTCTGTTTGGAATCTCTATTTGCTGACAATTCTTATTCCTGCTTAATAATCAAAAATAATAAATAGAGTTAGAGCATTCAAACTACACAAAGGCAAATTTCACTCTCTTAGGGAAGTTTAAGAAACACAATTTAAAAATCATTATCTCACCTATATTTACTTGGAAATAATTAAGTTATTATTTGTTGTTTTGTTATTATTATGTGAGCATATGTATATGGCATGTATCTAAGCATACAAGTGCCACGACACTTGTGTGGAAGCCAAAAGTCAGCTTTGTGGGGCAGATTTCCTTCTCCTACCTTTCCACAAACTCTGGGGATTGAACTCAAGTCATCAAACTTTTACAATAAGCTGCCAAAACCACTTTTGCATTTATCTGGCATGCTCTCTTTCTGGCCCAACTTACAATGATTTAATCAAGTCTCAGCCCATTTTACATGAGATACAAAGGTGAAATGTATCCAAACATTGGGTACTGCTTGAACGTGCCATCTTATAATATTGTGGTTTGTACTGCCTGGCCTGGAACTTGTATATACAGTGTGGAAGGTGCTGAAAAGGCTCCAAAGATGCCAGTCTTAGGAGAGAAAAATGAATGTATGTGCTTTTTTCTTCCAGCAATGCTACTGGTTGACAATACCATTGTTTCATACAGTAAAATTGTTTCCAAAAAGTTATATGCAAATTGAGTTGCATTTGAAACCAACCTGGGGTTTGTAGTAAGAAAAGAACACTGTTTCTGAGTGTTTGTCTATAGTAGGGATAACTTGTATAATGAACATAATTGACGAATCACTCTTTAATACATTCATTGAAAAATCTGTTTTTAATCTAGAACAAAAGCAAGATTACACTCTGTTCAGAGGTATACAAATGACCAATACTTGCTAAGAACATGCATATTTTAACATAATAATGCATAATTTGCATGAATGAATATTACAATGGTTCTATTTAATACAGCTTACCATTTTAACAAGTTTGGGGATAGCAAATACTGTTTTTAGTATTTAGCTACTCTATGATTTGACAAAAATGGTGTTGCCTTCCAAGATAAGAATTACAAAACAAAACAAAAAACATCCAACCCAAAACTACCAAAAGGGACTTATATCTAATAGTTTGCAAGTCTCTCTCTTCGTAGGAGGCCTTGATTTCCTGTGAATACTTTCCTTCACGAAAGCTTAGCTGCCCAGCTGAACTGTCCTACTAAATGACACATCTTCAGCTCGGGCTTGACTTGTACCTCCAAAACCTCCAAGTTTAAAGTGAATGGCGAAGGACATCTGTAGATTTCCATGATTCTGCATATGTAATTAACTAAACTATGCAGATTCTTTCTAAGCCTAGGGCTCAATATGTTTCCCATGCCAACTTGCTATATCTATATACAGGTGCATTGTCCTAATTTAGTACTTCGACAGTATGCTCCATGCTCTACTCTGTTCTTAGAGAACTGAGTTGGGAGTCAGGACTTTCTCAGTGCATGAGAAGGTTGCTATTACTCAGACATATACCAGCCTCCAGAGGACTCATCATTGAAAATGAATACTGAAATTCTTTCTTTGATGTTTTGCATACATTTTCTTCATAAATACCAAATATAGCAGTACTCTCTTTTAAAAACATAGTTCAATATACCCTAAAATATTTGTAGTTTGAGGTCTGAAAAGATGTATCAGTAGGAAAGAGTATATACTGCTCTTGTGTACAAATGAAACCTGAGTTTTATTCCCAGTATCCACAACAAACTTCATAAGATTTGATGTCCTCTTCTGGCCTCCATGGGTACCCACATTAACATGCAGCACACATACACGTAATTTAAAAATAAAATAAATATTAAAAAACAGATAATAGCTCTATTGGGACATAACTACATTGATGAGCAAGAAGAACAATTTCTAGCCTTCATCCTAATGTAAATCAAATAAGATCTCCAAATTCTGCATCCATCATGTCCTTCTTCATAAACAACCCTTTTCTGTTTTCACGTTGAATGCCATTAAGAGGCAGAGAGGACTGAATTTTGTCTGAAGCAAAACCCATAACACTGTCTCAATACGACTTTCTAGTGCTACCTTCTTGCTCTTCAAGAATTACTATTTAGCCACCTATTCAGTCTCTTTGAATACAGAAGAACGTGTTCGTTTTATTAATGTGTACTCTATGTAGTATCCTAACTATGACATACTGAGATACTGAAGAAGGTACTACAATGAAAGGGCCATAACCCCACTGTTTGGAAACGCAGAGTCTAGTTTCCAGGCTATCTTATAACAAACACATTTTGAGGAGGGTTGCAATGACAATTAAAAAAACAGGAGGAATCTGGATTAAGACAAATGCCTTTTCTTACCTAGCTTTGGGGTGACTTCATTGAGATGCTAATTATTTATGTATTAAAATTTCATTTGGAGACAGGGTGTTCTATGTTGAAAAAAAATACACTTGAGTAAAGGACGTAAATATTTCTAACTTTATTCCATGTCTTTCTAGATGCCTGTCCCTTCCTCACAGCTAAAAGGGGTTTCTCCCCTGCTTAGAACTCAAAAAATACTTTCTGGCCAAACTAGTCACATGCCATTCATTCTAAACTCCCTCACACTGCATTACTAGCACACTTATTTTTCTCATTGGATTATAAAGTCTAGGGGAGACAGGCCCATAGTCAACATTTTTAATTTTTTTATATTTACTTATTCATTTGTATGTTCATGTGTGTATAAACAGGGGTATGCATACCATATCATGCATATGAAGATTAGAGGGCAGCTTGTAGGGGTTGGCCCTTTCCTTCTACCATTTCAATGGTGGGGATTGGACTCAGGTCATCATTCTTGATGGTAAGTATCTTCATCTGCCCTCTGAGCCATCTTACTGGCCCAGCACTTTTTTATCTTGCTAATAAATAGCACTAGAATAATGGTAGTAACTAGAAATCTTATTTACGTAAGCAAACCTTGATTGGGTCCTGATAATTGCTTGACTTCCTAATTTATCATTCATCTATAGAAGTTTACTAAGATAATCAGGAACATATCTTGTTGCCTTTACTATTACTAGCCAGGAACACAATCCAGATCTTTACAGGATTTCCTAACAAGCTTTAGCAAAGTGTATGCAACTTGTGATGACTACTTTTGCCCTCTTTTGTGAACACACCAAAGACATTAAGAACTTACTGTATTTCAGGCACAGAGTTCATGTCTGGGGATAAAGTACAGAATAATAATGATTACATAGGTTATAAGGAACCTAAGGACCTTTGGATCTCATTTCCCTAGGTTGCACCATAATTAGTTGTCTGTTATGTGCAATCTTACTTTAAACATGAGAAAGAACAGACCTAGGGAAAAGAAGCAGTATTCTGATTTTCTCCTCTCAACAATATTTCCATTTTTTAAGTATATGAGCTGAACCACTCGCTCTTAACATTTTCTGTGATTTTCTTTATTAAGGAAAGGAAGAATGGATAAACACCATAATGGTTCGACTGAGAGACTATTAATTAAGACGCAACTATGTGCCCAGCTTAAATATTCCATAGAAGTGACTGATTCTGAACACTCTGCAAGGTCAAAGACTATACCATACAAAGCAAGTTGGGACTCACAGAGGTTAAACAAATGGGCCAACCCAAAAATCAGTCTTTAAAATAAGTTGATATAATTTCAAACTTTCTCAGATACAGTAGTTTTGGGGCATTTTGATTCGTTGATTAGTTGTTAAAATTCTGATGGAAAGATCTTTACATGATCAAAATTCCCCTGTTAGAGGTTCATAGTATTTGATTATATCCATCATCTAATTAAAGAATTTCTATATAATAAAAATCCATATTCTGAGTGATAATACTGTATCACAGCTGTGGCCAAATTACATAATGTACCATTGATATCCTCTATAAAACGTGGTTAAAGTTGGAGACTCCATTCTGAACTTGTTGGAACTCAGAGGTCTGTGTTTAATACGTACTCTATCAGCCACTGACACAGGAACAATGGCCATGTCTATCTCACTAATTGTTTACTGTCCTCTCTACTAACGTCCTTGTTATCAGTGCTCCTTAACTCTTCCCTTACCTGCCTCTTTTACCCCCACAGAAATGAGGCATAAAGTAGTCTTTTAGGTTTCTTTGCTATTTGTGTATATTAGATGTATACGGATATTAAGTGGAGAGTTTTCATCCAGTGGAAAAATGCACACAGGTATACTATTCCATTCTCTAGCTGTATAAAATTGTCATCACTCTAGAAATAAATACCCTTCCCAGTCAACATTTGCTACAACCAGAAATAACCACTCAACTTATTTCTATCATAGCTAGTTTTTTCTATTGTAGAAATTTATGTACATAAAAACATTACACTATATGTTCTTGCTTGTATCTGGATTCTTCTACCCATGATACTTTTGAAATTCACCCATGTTTCTGTGTATGCTAGTAATACAACATTTTATTGCAGAGTACTCTTTCATTGCAGGAATATGACAGTTTGCATATTTATATAGTCAGGACCACCAAGTTTATTTCCCACATAGAACTTTAATGAATAAGGCCTCTGAAAATATTTTTAGAGCAAAGTTTTGTTTCTCTGGACAAATATTTTCATTTGTCATTGGTTCATAATGTTGGTATAAATTGAACTTAAGTAGCTGCCCAGCATCTTCTACAAACGGTTACTATTTTACACTCCCACCAGTGTTAAAGGAGTTCAGGTTGTTCACAAAATTAGCAACACATTTTATGGTTTTCTGCTATTTTCATGCTACTTCTCTTGTGTGAATATCGTGGCCTTACATTGTGGTTTAAATTTGCATCTGCTCAATAACTAATGCTATTGACATTTCTATGTCTAATTTTGTCTATCTTTTGAGAGAACTATCTGCTCAAGTTTGTTTTTTTTCCCTATTTTGTGATTTAGTTGCTCAAGTAGCCTCTCATAATCCTTTAGATATCTTTGACAACATTTTTATATTTTATAATTTTTACTAATGTTTTCAAAGAAATAACTTTGACCTTGAATTTTTTTCCATTTCATCATTAAATTGCTCCGTAATTTTTCCTTCTTATTCAGGCTTCAGTTTATTCTTCTTTTTCTATATCCTTGAAGTTAGAACCTATGTTATTTCCTCTATTAAATTTTTCCTAATGAAAATAAACTACAAGTATAAAATTCTTTTTAAGGGTTGCTTTAAATTCACCTCATTTTTGCAATGCAATACAATAAACATGAAATATCATTCAAATCAAAGCCTTTATCAACCTCCTCTTTTAATATTTCTTTTATGCATTACTTGTTCACATGTATAATGATTCATTTCCAATTTTGAAGCCTATAGTTTATTAACAGTCCTGATTCAGAAGCTATATTTGATATTTTTATAGTTAAATCTCTTATTTTGTCTCACCTAAACCTTAGAAGTTTATTTATATTTATGTCATATTTCTGTGAAGAGTTTACTTAGTGAAACATTCTAGATGCATTTGTTCAAATGTTATTTTAGCTACTTTAGTCCTGAAAATGTATTTATTTTTAGGTTTGAAGAATATTTTGTTTTGCTAGCTCTGTAATATAGGGTTTGACATATTTTACTTTCTTCCAGAATTTTACAAACAAAACATTCTATTATCTTCTGTGGTTCCTTATATCTATGTGATGTTCCACAGTTGTCTCATAGCTTTGTACTGTACATAGTATTTTGTGTTGTTTCTAGATACTCTCAAGACTTCACTTCTATGTTTTGCAGTTTGGCTCTGAACATCTACTTCTCTCATTGTTGCTGTTTCTTTTCCTAATCTGTTCTGATATTCATTCCCCAAGATTCTTAGATAAACACTAATAAATATTGCCCCTTCATTTTTTGAAGCATTCTAGGCCATTTTCCCCTCGTATATGTCTGCTATTTCCTTCTCTTGCTCTCCTCTTCCTGGGACTGTATTTAGTCTTTGAAAAGTACTTTGTTGTTGCCCCAGAGATATCACACACTATTAGAAATGTTAACTGTTTCATTTTATTTTGTTGGTTTTGGGATACTTTTAGTCAGTACTTCTTATTCTTCTTATTGTAGAAATTATTTATCTTTTCAACCAAATGTATTATTATTTAAAATCTCCTGAGACAAATTCTATATACTCTGCCTTTAAGAATGTTTTGTAAACTGAACATGACACTTCCAGAGGACCCTGCTATATGTAAAAAAAAAAAAAAAAAAAGAATGTTTTATAATTTCTTCTCTGATTTTTTTTCTGATTGTTGTTCATTTAACTGTTTGGATGGCACTATATGGGAAAAAACCAAAAGAGGTAAATGATGTCAATGTTCCCAAATGGGATTTTTTTTCCTCATTAGGCCATAAATGCTATGGGATCAGTATTGTTAGGACAAGATAGATTGATCTCTGTTGCTTTAGTTTTATTCAGTTCACCACAGGCTTCTCATTACTACCAGCAATGTCAACAACACTACTTTTCCCAGGCCTTTAGATCTGGCACCTTGGATAGTTTGTTTCTATTCTCTTACCCTAACCTATTTCTTCTACAAAATCTTCATTGCAGCGTGGACAAAAGTCTTTTCTTTCTTGCATTACCTGTCCCTTCTAGCAATAGAAAGCCTCTAGACTCTTTTCAGTGTGCTAAATGTAATCATTGTCTATGCATTTCCCCTGAGTTATTATCTTAGCCCTTCCCACACTGTGTACCTAGAATTTCATTTTGGGTAAGAGCTGTCAGCTTACTTTCCCCTTGTCCAAGTTAGATAACCACTGTTTTCCACTCACTGAAAGTTTATAAAGTGGAAGCATTCTGTTCCATAATTTCTTTTTTTAATTAAATTAAATTTAATTTAATTCTATTTTATTCTATTTACATTTCTATATTCTACATATTCTATAACATATTAAGTGTTATCCCCTTACCTGGTTTCCCCCTTTCCCCGAAACCCCCTCTCCTATCACCCTTCCCCTGCTTCTGTAAGGGTATTACTCCACCCACCCACCGACTCCCACCTCCCTGCCCTCAATTCCTCTACTCTGGAGCATCTATCAAACCTTCATAGGACCAAAGGCCTCTCTTCCCATGTGACACAGCTGTCCTCTGCAGCCAGAGCCATGTATACTCCCTGCTTGAGCTTAGTCCCTGGGAGCTCTGGGGGGGTGGAAGGGGTCTAGTTGGTTGATATTGTTGTTCTTCCTATGGAGTTGCAAACCACTTCAGCTCCTTCAGTCCTTTCTCTAACTCCTCCATTGGGGACCCAACACTCAGTACAATAGTTGGCTGTGAACATTGGACTCTGGCAGGGTCTCTCAGTAGACAGCTATATCAGGCTCCTTTCAGCAAGCATTTCTTAGCATCCACAATAGTGTTGGAGTTTGGTGACTGTAACTTGGGTGAATCCCCAGGTGATACAGTCTCTGGATAGCCTTTCCTTCAGTCTCTGTTCTACACGTTATCTCCATATTTGTGCCAGTGAGTATTTTGCTTCCCTTTCTAAGAAGGACCAAAGCACCCACACTTTGGTCTTCCTTCTTCTTGAGCTTCACATGGTCTGTGAATTGTATCTTGTGTTCCAACCTTTTGAGCTAATATCCACTTTTCAGTGAGTACAAACCATGTGTGTTCCTTTGTGATTGGGTTACCTCACTCAGGAAGATATTTTCTAATTACATCCATTTGCCTAAGAATTTCATGAAGTCATTGTTTTTAATAGCTGAGTAGTACACCATTGTGTAAATGTACCATATAGCTTCTGGAAATAAGGCTTCTATGAACATAGTGGAACATGTGTCCTTGTTATATGTTGGAGCATCTTTTGGGTATATGCCCAGGAGTGGTATAGCTGGGTCCTCAGGTAGTGCTATGTCCAATTATCTGAGGAACCACCAGACTGATTTCTAGAGTGGTTGTACCAGTTTGCACTCCCACCAAGACTGGAGGAGTGTTCTTTTTTCTCCACATTCTGGCCAACATCTGCTGTCACCTGAGTTGTGTTTTTTTTTTTTTTTTTTTTTTTTTTTTTTTTTTTTTTTTTTTTATCTTAACCATTCTGACCAGTGTGAGGTAGAATCTCAGGGCTGTTTTGATTTGCATTTCCCTGATGAGTAAGGATGTTGAACATTTCTTTAGGTGCTTCTCAGCCCTTCAAGTTTCCTCAGTTGAGAATTCTCTGTTTAGCTCAGTTCTCCATTTTTAATAGGGCTATTTGGTTCTCTGTAGTCTACCTTCTTGAAATCTTTGTATATATTGGATATTAGCCCTCTATTAGATGTAGGATTGGTTAAGATCTTTTCCCAGTCTTTTGGTTGCCATTTTGTCTTACTGACAGTGTCCTTTTCCTTACAGAAATTTTGCAAATTTATGAGTTCCCATTTTTCGATTCTTCATCTTAGAGTATAAGCCACTGGTGTTCTGTTAAAAAACTTTCCCCCTGTGCCCATGTGTTTGAGACTTTTCCCTACTTTCTCTTCTATAAGCTTCAGTGTATCTGGTTTTATGTGGAGGTTCTTGATCTACTTGGATTTGAGCTTTATACAGGGAGATAAGAATGGATTAATTTGCAGTCTTCTACAGGTTGACACCAATTCATAATTTCTTAATGTAAAAATAAAAGAACTTTTCAATGTTAATATAATATCCACCAATTACATCCCAAAATGTTGTGCATGTCTGAATAAGAAATACCTACATATAAGGATCATCAAACTCACACCCTAATCTAAACATCAGAATTTGGTTATGATATATTTTGAATAAATGATCATTGATAATTCCTAGGGACTTTGCCTCAGCAGATTAGAGTATTTGGATATAAGAGAATGTAAAACCTTGGCCTCTGTGCATGGTTAAATACTAATTGGAGATATGTTGTAATCTGAAACTTTAGTAAGCCAGGAGTTATAACCCATTTAGCCAGCATAGTAAATCTGTGAAAAATATATAAGCTTCGAATAGAGTGTAAGCAAATAAGTCATTCTGTAATGGATTATGGTTAATGCTTAATGGTTTATGGAAAAAGCTTTGATTTCATCTAAATGTGTTCATATTTTACTTCCTATGAAGATCTTGAGCAAAATAAGAATTCACTCAGTCTCTTCAGCTTTTGCTAACTGTAACTTTCAAAAGGCTCATATAATATTAGAATACTGGAGAAGTAAAAGCCACTGTTAAAACACAAGTTTTTCCATCTGTCATCATTTCCATATTTAGCATTATGACATTGTTGAACTTTAGAAGATATTTTTACAGAAAATAAGGAGTCACATGAAAGTAATACCCAATGAGGACAAACTTTTTAAAAAAAATACAGTTTTTCTATTTTTCCAGCCCCTTGGTGTTCACAATAGTATGTTTTTGAGCAGTCTTTCATATTACTGGGCTATCCTTTGCTGTGTAATATGAAGATAAGGAAAGATAAATCATTAGCTTAATTCTGCATTTTATGAGTATTTTTAAATGATCATAGGAATGTATTCATCTCATTGGTGTCCTTTTTATTTAAATATTTTTATTTTCTATATTCTTTGTTTACATTCCAAATGATTTCCCCTTTCCTGGATCCCCCGTCCCCATATGTCCCATAAACCTTCTTCTCTCCATCTATTCTCCAATCACCTCCCTCCTTTTTTTTCTCTGTCCTTATATTCCCCTCCAATGCTCGATCAATCCTTTCCAGGATCAGGACCTTCTCCATACTTCTTCATGGGAGTCATTTGTTATGCGATTTGTGCCTTGGGTATTCGGGGCTTCTGGGCTAATTAATATCCACTTATCAGAGATTGCATTCCATGTGTATTCTTTTGTGACCGGGTTACCTCACTTAGGATGATATTTTCCAGATCAAACCATTTGCCTAAAAATTTTGTGAATTCATTGTTTCTAATTGCTGAGTAGTATTCCATTGTGTAAATATGCCACATTTTCTGTATCCATTCCTCCTTTGAGGGACATCTGGGTTCTTTCCAGCTTCTGGCTATTATAAATAAGGCTGCTATGAACATAATGGAGCATGTGTCTTTATTGCATGCCGGGGAATCCTTTGGGTATATGCCCAGGAGAGGTATAGCAGGGTCCTCCGGAAGTGTCATGTCCTATGCACTTCTAGAGTAAGTCTGGAAATGGTGTTCTGTAGAAGAATTAAATAGGGTATATTCATTCTATAGTCATTTCCTCCTTGCCTATGAGAGGATATCATGTTTTAAAGTGATGTAATTATGGGCTTTAGGCAATGTTATTTTGCTCACTTAATATCTATTCTCAGGAAGGTTGAACTAATTGACTTTCCCATGATAGCTTTCTTTAGATCCTTCACTAATCCTTTCTGTTCTGTTGGAGAGATCTGCAGATCTCCACAGCTACAGCTATGGTCCTTGACTGGCCATGGGAAGTTTTCACTGAAGCCTATTGTTTTCTATGCCTCATTAACACAGATAATGTGCAGATTTCCTAGACACTGTGTTGGTATTATAATGATCTACCCCTTTTGGACATTTGACATTGAAGGCATTTGCTTTGATCATATGGTACAATACTGAATTTTAAAAAGAAATGGATCTCCAGGGCAAATAGTGTCTCAGTTGGATATCTTTCACAATGAAGTGTAATGTCCAGTGGCAGTAATAGGTTAAATCCAGTTGAGTTGTTCGCCAAAGGGGCCAAAGAGGCCTAAAAGGACCCAATAACACTCCCATCAAAGAAGTGAATCTCGTTTCTCCATTGTCTAAAAGACAGTGCAATAGCATTGACAGGATATGTGTGGTTGGCACAGAATCTAAGACTCTCTAGCTCTTTGATGTTTTACAAGCTACTTAATCATTTAAACATTTATGTATTTAATCTATAGGACTATTCTTCCTATACGTATGTGTGTGCTACATGTATGCCTGGTATGCACAGAAACCAGACTTTGGTGTTAAATCCCATGGAACTGGAGTTATAAATGGCAGCAATTATCCATCTAGGTATTGACTGAAAACTGAACTTGGATCCTCTGCAATAGCAGCAAGTGCTCTTAGCCTCTGAGCCATCTTTCTAGTCTCTACTTAGTTTTTTTTTTCATTTTATTTGACATATAATATATGTGCTTATTTGTGAGAAATATTTTAATACACTGGAGGGGCCCCACCTTCTCAGAGGAAGAAGAGAGGGGGATAGAATGAGAGTCTCAGAGAGGTGTGACCAGGAGGAGCAATGCTTAGAATGTAAATAAACAAATTAATTAACAAAATATTTTATAAAATGTTAAGATCATGCTAATTAGCATTTCTCATTCTTCAAAATATCATCTTTATATTTGGAAACTTCTCTAACTATATTGAAGTTTATGATTACATTTTACAGACTGTTATAGATATCCTCCTGAACTATATAGCATCAGAACTATTAGTATTTCCTCATATTCTAACTGTACTTTGGTACCATTATTCTCTCTTCTTTTCTCTCTCCCTTTCAAAATCTCTAGTGACCTTTCTTCTGCTTGCCCTTTCCCTGATATTTATTTTCTTAGCTGTCACAAATGTGTGAGAACATGTAGTACTTGACTTCCCATGCCTGATTTACATCTTGTAATGTATTTTCATCCAGTTCCACTTGCCACAAATGATAAGATTCATCCACTGTGTGGCTGAATAATAATAGTTCATTGTGAATATATATTGCATTTTTATCTACTCATCCAGTGATGAGCATCAGTTGATTCTGTAGCTTGGGTATTTTGAATACTGCTGCTATACACATGGGAGTACTAGATATTCATTGGCATATTGCTAGTTTCATTTCCTTAGAATCCATACCTAGACATTTGAGAACCTATAAACTGTTTTCCATAGTAGCTATACTAATTTCCATTCTGACCAAGAATAAGAGTTCTTCTTTCTCTGCGTCTTAAAAAAGCATATCCTCAAAGACCATGAGGCCTTAACCCTACATAAAGAACTAAAGGCAAGTAAGGAATACTTAGAGTAGATGAAATGGTCTTCCCCCAGAGAAAAGCACACCAATTGGTTATTTAATACCAGAAAACATACATATAAATAACAGAGGGTTATAAGCACAAATGTTGGAACTAGTAAATATCAAAGAGAATAATTGGAGATTAAATGTGTTAGATATGACCATAACTTAATTTCTTGTATTATAAGATGATAATAACAATACTGCCACATTCCAGTGAAATTGTAAAAAATAATATTCAATATATGTAAAATCTAAGTATTAGTTGGCATGTAGTATGTGCTCAGTGAAGTAATTCTTTAGATCCTCCAGTGCCACCTTCCCCACCTACCCAGCTTACCCTAGTCTTGGTTTTCTGAAATGGAAAAAAATAAGAAACAGACTCATGGAATTTTACTTTCTAAATGTGGATGTTTCTTCATTGAGTGGTATACTTGTCCTGGAACATCACCATTCCTATGGTTCAGGATTTTTTAATAAGATGAAATAATTGAATATGATTTATATATAATTCATGTCTATATGATAAACTTCTTGGCAAGTTTATTCCATTCAAAGAGGATTCATGGCAATAGGTGTCAAAAGTCATCTATGTCCTTTTGTCAATATAAGTCACAATTTATCTATCAGCACTGTATCAATGTAATTATTAGTTTTTATTATTATATTAATATTTTGCATGGTGTTTAGTAAAGTCAACTTTCCTGAGCACAGAAGTACATGCCAGGTACCGTCAGTTAGGAAAGAAGCCATTCTCCTAACAATATTGTTTGTCTTAAATGCCATTTATCTACTAAAGTCATGTACACCATCTGCAGCTGGCTCTCCTGAAGAGAAAAAGATTTGAAATTCATAATGTGTGCTGCTGGCAGTCTTCATGCCTAGAAATCTCATGGCACTGATTAGAAAAAAAATCAGAGTGAAGTTTCTCCTGGCAGCATAAAAAATCCTTTTTTAGCTTGGTTTGACTTCTTGTGCAATGATTGTCAACTTCAGACAGTTGTAGCTCCTACTATATAACTATATCATAGATGTAGTGTGCCTTTCCTTGGGAAGATGTTAACAAGTGTTGAGTCAACTGACAGATGGGTTATCTATAACAGGCCAAGAAAAATGCCATTCCCCCACATGTAGCTTAAACCAATGGTTTTAAGTGGGTTTTCTTAAGTAGTTTTGACCTTGTACCTACACTGTCAGAAGTCCTTTCTTCCACCCTGATCCTGAGCAATTGTAAACTAACTTCATATCCTGAAGGAGGCCTCTATAGCTTGTTCTAGAATCATGATGAGAGCTTATTGTTTGTGTGCTCAAAGGAGTACGTTCAACTTGAAAAATCATAAAAGAAGGCAAAAATGGGCCTTATTTTAGACACATCTTCTGTGACACCATAAAATATTATTTATTTCTCTATGGATCACACTAAGTGGAAACACTTTATAGTAGATAACCTTTGAGATGGCTTCCAGATGAGGACAAAAAAAAAATACAAACAAAGTCAGTCTGGAAAGATGACCCAGTGGTTAAAGTGCTTGGCAGGAAAGAGTGAAGAACTAAGTTTGAATTCCCAGAAGCCACAAAAACCCCAGGTGCTGTAGCAGACATATATATAATCCAATTGCCCCTCATGCAAGAGAGGAGGTAGACTGGAGCCTTTCTAGAAGCGCATGGCTCAGCTAGCCTATCATCTACATTAGAACAATAAAACAGCCTGTCACAAAGAAGGTTGAGGTCATAGACTCACACCAGAGATTGTCCTTGAACCTCCACATATAACCTCATACACACACACAAACACATACATATATTAGAAGCACAAATACACATGTATCAGAGAGATTAAACAAATCAGAAATCATAAGGGATGTTGATCTGATACAAAACAGACAACGTGAAGCAAACCATGAAGTACAGGAGAAATGAGCCTCAAAAAAATATTTAAAACTTAGAAGAATTTCAGAGACCAGAGGAGTCTATGAAGATAAGATGGTTGTCATGTATTGTGTTATCGTGAATAAACCCTGGAATAGTACCAAAGCAGTAGGAGAAAAACTTGTAGATCTGAACAAAGTGTGGTTTAACTGATAGTAATATTAGTTTCTTAGTACTGAGAAATGTACTATAGTATATAAGATGTTAGTTTTGGAGGTAACATGAGTGAAGCATGTGTTAGAACTTGCTGTACTATTTATACAGCTTTTCTGGAAATCATAAACTCTTTTATGTTGTAATTTTTATTCTTATTCTTTTTTAAACATCAATGCATATGGGTCATATAGTGCAAAGATTATCACTGACTCTTTCCTGAATCTATCACTTGACCAAAATCCAGCCTCTAAAACCCTGTACTCTGCTAACTCTCTCTTTTGAGCTTCTGCTGACACAATTATATGAGTCAGTCATCCAATAAATGCAAGACTCCCTTCTACAGTGTCTGGTAAGCAATGGTGGACATCAGTGTAACACCTCCTCTCTGAACTTGTTCATGGATTACCTCCCATGACAAGCCTGTGCCATCTACTTTTAGATTGTTCTTATTTTTTTATATGTGAATATATTAAAATTAATGTTAATCTGGTCCCTTCTAAGTCTTCTTCATTGACACTACTTATTTTCTGCAGAGAATAAAAGATACTAAATGGCAAATAAGTTTCATATATAATCCCATGCCAGAGATATTAGATTTAGTTGGTCCTAAATTTCCTTACTAGGATAGTTTGTTAAGTGCTTCAGCTTTAGTATTCAGCTTTTGATTCAGTCTCAAAAGACCTTAAAAATCTTAATCTGTGAAAGAAACTTTATAAGATGAATATTAAAAATAAGTACACTAGGGCTGGTGAGATGGCTCAGTGGGTAAGAGTACTGACTGCTTTTCTGAAGGTCCTGAGTTCAAATCCCAGCAACTACATGGTGGCTCACAACCATCTGTAATGAGATCTGATGCCCTCTTCTGGTGTGTCTGAAGACAGCTACAGTGTTATATATATAATAAATAAATAAATCTTTTAAAAAAATAGGTACACTAACACAAGCAAAAGCATCTAGTTCACTAATAAGAACAGGTGCAGAGAAGATTCCTGATAAGTGTGTGTGTGTGTGTGTGTGTGTGTGATAAGATATATAGCTATAGATATATATCTTCAGAATAACCAACTTATGAAAACCCAGGGTGAAATATACAAACTGTTGCATTGTATGATTTTTGATTCTGACTGGCAAGGATGATTTTTAACTTTCTGTTCTTTTTAATTAATTTCTTTTGAGATTTCATTCCATATTTCTGTTGACCTTTCTACCACTGGATTTAATTAAGTTGTTACTGAGCAAAATTGAAGTATTAAGTAACTTTAGAAGGGTAGCTGCTCACTTTCTTGAATCTAGTTTATAACATATTAGAGAGATTAGTCACGACAACCAACGAGAGAGTCTGGCAAGAATTCAAAAATACCCTTTATAATCAGCACAAAGTAAAGAGTAGAGCCTGGATCAGACTGTTGACCTAAATCTCCATGGCAATACCAAGATTAACTTTTGCCATGTGATGAACAGATTTCAAAACTGTGAAAAGTGCTGGAAACCAGAATAATAATCACAAAGGAAGAAAAAGAAATCCAAGGAGAGAAGTGTCCCTACTTCTTGAAGAAATTCACAGAAGTTTCTATAAAATTGGTGGTCTGATTCTCCAGAATGTTATTCGGCAACAATATAAACAGGCAAACAGGAGAAAGTTGGAAAATGTTAGAAATATCCCATAAAATCCACAATCCATCCAACTAAATAATTATTGTATTGCTGGAATATCTGTTATTAGTAGGCTAGGCTACATTGCCAGATCCACTGTTTTTTAACTGTCTGCATTTAGTTACTCAGATCTAATCATGACTTATTTTTTTCATCTATTGCATGTGGGATAATAATAGTTCCTATTTCATAGGATTGATGTAAGTCTTGATGACTTAGTATACGTCTAGAACAGTCCTTGATTCAGTGTAAATACTTAGAAAATGCTGGTTGGTATTGTGAGAAGCATCACTTTCTTCATCGTTATCATCATCATTTATCATTATCACTGCTATGTTATTGTCATGATTCTCAAACAGACATTGCCTTTAATATTTAGACCCCATGAAGAAGTAGCAGGGCTAGAAAGGTTACATTTTCCATTTTCTAATTTTGTTTGCATTAGAAAAAAGATTTTGAAATGTCAGCACTGGAGAGGTTTTATAGGTATTACCATTTTCAATTTTAGTGCAGCCCTTAAGAAAATGGTAACTGTAATTCTAGTTGAGGCAGAGGATCTAAGTAAAGCACATTATTGTTTAATCTTTCATCAGAATATAGGAAGAGGTAGAAATCTGTTAAATGTTATGTGGTCATGTGTTTACCTCAGAAACAGAGTTTCCTGTCTTTCTATATATACACATTAAAAACAACCCCAGGCCCCTGCCAGAGCAATTTTCTTTGTAATCTCTGCATTTTTCATCTTGCCTTTTTTTAGGTGGCTAGGTATCTCATCCAAAGAGGATAATTACAGTAATTCATGATTGGATTAGATTTTCAGTGTGTACATCTGATGGGAAAATTTTTCAAATTGGTTCTAGGTACAGGCTTTATGAAGTAAAATTGTTGGGGGTGTTTTTTGAATATTTTTTTTATTTTTGTGAATACCAAAAAAATTGACAGTTATCCCTGTGAGTACCAAATGGTTTTGGTGGCAGTCTAATGAGACTGAAAGCTGATGTGATGGGGTGGGAGCAGTGGGAGTCAGAGGACATTCTTTTCTGACTCTTAACTCTTGCACTCTGCTATCACTTTGTGTTTTAGTGTAAGTTTCTTGTTTGATTCTCTGGGGTGATATTAAGCTAAATAAATTCATAGATAAATGTATTACATGATATGTTAGGAAAGTTCATGAGAGAGTTTTCTGGTATGTAAAATGCAGCACATTCAAATCCACTCTGGTGTCATCACCAATTCCCATGTATATCAAACAAGTCTGAATTGTTAAAGGATTTATCAAATCTGAAAAGGTTGTATTCTTCCAAATGATTATTTTAATGTCAGCATAGAGATGAACATGGACCAATGTTGACCCTGTTTCACCTTCCCTTTCACAGAGGGCAAGCAGAAGTTGTTCTATAGTTTAATACATGAACACTGCTTCCATTTACTTGTAATTAAAACATGGCAAGAATCTTACGTGGTCTTATTTGTATTATACATGAATCTGCTTCTTTAAAACAGACCCATATTGCATTTCTTTGCTCTAGTGGCTCCTATCTGCTTTTCAAAGGAAGAGTTACCTAATTAACTTACTCATGGCAATATCATTTACTGAACTCCTATCATATCTAGATATGGAGACACAGAAAGGAGGCTCTAATGCTTGCTTTAGAGAAGTCAGTGCTTTGTGGAGATGGCAAAGAAACAGACAAATGCATTTAATGAGCATCATAGTACTGTTTATACAGGGGACTTTAGAAAGAGAAGAGGAAACTGGTAGTTTTCATATGGCTTGTTAGGGAAGGTTTCACAGAGGAAAAAATGCCCAAGATTACTTCTGTGGACTTTTATGATAGGTACAGAATAGAATTTTCTAGAATATTGCGGATGGGATGGGGTACCCAAGAATTAGACAGAGATGCTTTAGGGTAGGATCCTGGTATATCTGAAAGATAGTGTATCAGAGAAGGAAGATCAGGAAGCAAACATAACAGGAAGTCTAGGGCCAGATATTGCAGGCCTATACATGATGTAGAGCAACTCAAGAAGACTTGTTCTTGGAAGACATAGTCAGTTTTGAAGAGGAGTTTTGAAGCTCCTTGATCACTGACAAGTGAGGAGACAGAATAATAGGACCTTAGGAAGTTCTGATAAATTTCAGGCAAGTACAGGAATGTCTTAAAAACAGGAATTTTGAAGAGAGACTAAGAAGTTAAGATCTGTAGTTCTTAGTTACTCCTTGGTTACAGGGTAGGAGGACCTGGAAGGGTTCATGGAAGTTCAGACTAATTTTGTCTGGGTTGAGATAGTGGGTGAATCCTGAAAGGAGAGGGATACAAAAAACACTCAATCACCAGTGAAGTGAGATAACTTCAGTTTTGGATTTGCATAGTTTAAGCCCCTATGGGATATTTGGGTAGAAATATCCATATATGGCATTCAGAAGAACCATGTGAACTAATGAAAATATGGAGCATTTTAGATTTGTTATCATATAATTGTAGTTCATTCCTGAATTATTCATATGGCTGGGTCTTTACCAAAATTTGAGTCAGAAAAAAAATGTTCTTTCCTTTTTGAGCCTTGTTTTTGACATCCCAATCTGTTATATTCTGTATTGTTCCTGAGTAAAATTTTGTCCTTCTGTTTTATAACAATGAGAATAATTTATAGCTACATATTTATGTTACCATGTAAAATGATTAAACTGCAATTTCCTTATAAACAGGACCATTTCTGACTACATCACTCCTAATGATTTACAATTTAGCTTGACTCATGGGAGATGGTCAATGAATAGACACATGTGGTGAATAGAAACAATTCCTGCAAATAAAGAGTGAGGTGAAAATTAGAAATTTTAAGATGCCATCATAAAGGATTGAGATTATTAGTTAGAAGCAAAAGGACTATGGAAAAGAGATAATCATCAAATACCCAAGTACCGATATAAGAAAACAAAATATAGGCTATGTCAGAGAAGCCAGTAATATACCTCATAGCCAAGTATAATTAATTATATTTTTAAAATAACATGTATATGATTTTTTACTTTTTAAAACCTATTTTGTGTTTTGAGATTATCATATAATTATATTGTTCTCCTCTTATCTTTTCTCCCTCCAAAACCTCCCAAATATGCTCCCTTGGTCTATTTCAGTTTCAGGGCCTCTTTTTCTTTAAATAAACAAATAAGTACATTTACATAAATACTGTGTGTATATGTCTACCCACATACAAACAACTGAACCTGATAAGTCCACATGTTTCAGGACTGGCCATTTGGTATTAGATAACAATTAAAGTGATGTATCTACATATTTTAAGAAAAATAATGGTTAATAGCAAAATTTTATTTATCATACAATTTAAGGATTTATTTTAATTTAATGGGTATTAATGTTTGCTTACATGTATATAATTTACCGTTTTTAAGCCTGGTAAATATGGAGGCTAGAGGACAAAATTGTGTCCCAGGGAATGTGGGGTGGTTATTGGTTGTCACATGGGTGCTGGAAATGAATGTAAGTCCTCTGCAAGACCAGCAAGAGTTCCGAAACACTGAGTAATGTCTCCAACCCAGTTAGAAGATGTAACTACATAAAAGTTAGTTAGTGCCACAGAAACAGTAAAGAATGAATGTATTCATCTAATAAGTTCAACTTTTGCTTACCTGTTTCTTAAAATCACAGAAACATTAGATCAAATACTACCGTAAGCCTTTACTAATATACAAGAGAATTCAAAAACAAAAGCTACAGGTGACAGAAAGAAAGAATTCAAAAGTAATGGATATGTCAACAGCAGCAGAAATTGATGGATGCACAAGCAGACAGTCAATCAGACAAATAGATATAAGCTATATTTATTTTAGCTGAAGCTTAATGTAGAACGCTTAATGTAGAACAGCAAGCTTTCTACTGAGACCAGGAGGCAAAAAGAACTATCTGGTTAATGAAAAATCAAGGTCTCAGGTCCAGAGACATAAAATATAGGTGCACTGGGAGTATCAGGAAATTAGGCTCCACATCTAAATTTAAATCTTATGCTGAGAAATTAATCTAAAAAAATGTACTCAGAACTAGTGAAATCCACAAAGCACTGACAGGAAAATCTACAAATCTGTAGAGATCAATGGCTATCCAGAGTTTACTTGAGAGTTGTATAGGTAGAGACCTTTCTGCTGAAGTCAAAGCCATGCTCAGATTTATGAAGTAAGAAGAAAATAAAAGCGCATCTAGGCGGGTCAGTAGTATTCCAGAAATAAAGCAACATAAAAGACACTTAAGCATAAGTAACTGGGTGTGATTGCACATGCTTGTAATCCCACCACTTTGGAAGGTCAAGCATGAGATATTGTTTTATTAGTAACTGTTCTATTGCTGTGAAGATACACAATAACCAAAGCAACTTATAAAAGAAAGCATCAATTATAAGGTGCTAGCTTATAATTTCAGAGAGTTAGTCCATGACCACTGTGACAGAGAGCATAGCAGCAGTTAGGCAGGCAAGCCTGGTGCTGGGTCAGTAGCTGAATGCTTACATCCACACACAGCAGGCAGAGAGGAATAAAATGAGCATTTGAGACCTCAAAGCCCACCCCCATTGCCACACCTGGCCCCAAACGGCCATCCTTCCCAATAGTTCTACCACCTGAAGACACAGCATTCAAATACATGAGCCAGTGGGGGCCATTCTCATTGAAACTCCCAGAGTTATGTAGTTTTAAAAGTGTTCACTGGGATAAAGGAAGGTGTAAAACCCTTTATGATATGCACAAGATATGAATAAAGTGTTCAAAAATAAACATTAGAAGAATTGTAAAATAAAACATATTTTAGGTCATATACAATTTTGTAGAATAATATACAATATATGTATGTGTGTGTTCAACTAAAATAAAAAAAAACGATAGAGTCAATTTTCCGAAGTAAATCAAGTAGAGTATCCAATTCTTCAAGTAAAGATGAAGAGATGTAATTAGAAAACCGAAGTAAGAAATGGTGAAGGATAAAATAAACTTTAAAAACAGAAAAACAAAAGATGGAGAAGGAATAGTGTTAGGTTCAAAAGTCAACAGAAAAACAAGAGTCCATGGCCAAGCTTACAAAACTGAAGAAAAATGAATACCCTAAGACACATAGGAAAAAATAGATATATTGTCAATATGTTAAAATATGAACAAAATTTACATAAAGGAATTACTCAAGATATGAAATAAAATGAGACGGAATGGTGAATACAACATTAGGACATTGGTTCTTAAAGGGCCTCAAAGATGTTGAGCACCTGAACCAAGGTGTTAGAATGTGCTCATGTGTAATACACACACACACACACACACACACACACACACACACACACATCTAATGAGGAATTTTTGTGTCCCTTAAGATTTTACTTTAATTAAGCATTAATAGTGTTTTGGCAATAAAAGTAGAAATTATATATTAGAAGCAAGAAGAATACCATTAATATGGAGATTTTAATGTTTTCAATATTTTTATTTTGTAAGTTTTATTTCATTTTATGTGTACAGGTGTTTGTCTGCATGTATGCCTGTGTACCAAGTACATTCCTTGTTCTCAAGGAGGCCAGAAAATGGCGCTGCAGCTACTGGGACTAGAATTACAGTGAGCTGCCATATGGGTGTTGGAATTCAAATCCAGGTACTCTGGCCTAGCAGTCAGTCCTCTTAACTGATGGACTATCTCTTCAGGCCCATAATACTTCTAAATTCCAATCAAATCCTAGTTGTTTTTCTTCAATAAGAATTTTAAATATACATAGAGGCATCATCAGAATTAACTAGTTGGGACAGTTATTTTATAAGAATTTTGATTGTTAGATTAAATTAAAATTTAACATTGCTATAATAAAATATTTGATGATGCTTTTGTGCAAATCTCTGGACTCCCAAGTTCAACCTTTGTTTCTTAAGAAATGCTTATTCTGTGACTTGTATCTTGGATATTCTGAGCTTTTGGGCTAATATCCACTTAATAATAGGTCATACCATGAGTATTCTTTTGTGATTGATTACCTCACTCAGGATATTTTTTAGTTCCAAAACTTTGCCTAAAAATTTCATGAATTCATTGTTTTTAATGGATGAATAGTACTCCATTGTGTAAATGTACCACATTTTCTCTATCCATTCCTCTGAGTAGGAATATCTGGGTTCTTTCCAGCTTCTGGCTATTATAAATAAAGCTGCTATGAACATAGTGGAACATGTGTCCTTATTACATGCTGGAGCATCTTCTGGGTATATGCCCAGGAGTGGTATAGCTGGGTCCCCAGGCAGTACTATGTCTAATTTTCTGAGGAACCGCCAAACTGATTTCCAGAGTGGTTGTAACAGCTTGCAATGCCACCAGCACTGGAGGAGTGTTCCTTTTTCTCCACATCCTTGCCAGCATCTGCTGTCACCTGAGTTTTTGATCTTAGCCATTCTGACTGGTGTGAGGTGAAATCTCAGGGTTGTTTTGATTTGCATTTCCCTGATGATTAAGGATGTTGAACATTTCTTTAGATGTTTCTCAGCCATCCAGTATTCCTCAGTTGAGAATTCTTTGTTTAGTTCTATACTCCATTTTGTAAAAGGGTTATTTGTTTCTCAGGAGTCTAACTTCTTGAGGTCTTTGTATATATTGGATCTTAGCCCTCTGCCAGATATAGGGTTGGTAAAGATCTTTTTCTCAATTTGTTGGTTGCCATTTTGTTCTATTGACAGTGTCCTTTGCCTTACAGAAACTTTGCAATTTTATGAGGTCCCATTTGTCAATTCTTGATCTTAGATCATAAACTATTGTGAAGCTCAAGAAGAAGGAAGACCAAAGTATGTATACTTTGGTACTTCTTAGAAGGGGAAAAAATACCCCTGGCTCATAGCCAACCATTGAACTGAGCACAGGGTTCCCAATGGAGGCACTAGGGAAAGGACCCAATTCACTGAAGAGGTTTGCAGCCGCATAGGAGGAACAATAATGTGTACCAACCAGGGACTCCCAGGGACTAAACCACCAACCAAAGAGTACCCATGGCTCCAGCTACATATGTAGCAGAGGATGGCCTTATCTTCCATCAATGAGAGCAGAGGCCCTTGGTCCTGTGAAGGCTTTATGCCCCAGTGTAGGGGAATGCCAGGTCAAGAAATTGGGAGGGTGGGGTTGGTAAGCAGGGGGAGGGGGGATGAAATAGGTGGTTTTCAGAGGGGTAAAGAGGAAAGGGGATAACATTTGAAAGGTAAATAAAGCAAATATCTAATAAAAATTCACAATTAGAAAAAAGAAATGCTTAGTCACCATGGTATACATGGCAATGAAATTTTATTTTGATTGGCATCTTTCTACAGGAAATACTGCTTGTATTCTGTATTGATGACAGTCATAATTCGATAACAAGCATCTACTGAACATCAGTGTTGACAATATGAGCTGAACTGATATCTATAGGAAACATAAAACTTTACAAGCAGGAAAAAAGAAGCCTCACAAATCTACAGGAGAATGTCCATATAATAAATGAATTTCTCACAATCTTGAGGATGCTCCCTGTTCACAATCATAAGCAACACTACATTCAAGCTTAGCTTTCTGCGGGTGCTTCAAGTATGGGACCATAAACATCAAAGTTTCCTATGCTTTCTCAGCTGACGTGGAAAACAGAACCTGGTCAGTTTGGGTTCAGAAGTAAAATTACCTAGCTTTTTAGCTTTCTCATTCTCTAAACATCATCTGTCATGAGCTGTGTTTTGTGAAGTTAAACACATTTTCTGCCCTCTTGGCCAGTGTTCACTCTGCATTTTGGGAGGCAGGGTTTTTTTTCCCTTAACACACTGGACATTGAGTACTGTTGCTGTAAAGTTTCTGCTTCTTATGATTACATTTTTATTACTTCTGAACTTCAGAACTTGACCTTGAGTTGATGCCAGGAACAGTCATGAAAGAGGCAGTGAAAAGCATAAGGGATCTGAGGTCAGAGTTCATGAAGTCAAATTTTGGCTTTATCACTTTCAAACTGACCACACTAATTATCCTCTCTTTGCTTTAATTACTTCATCTGGAATATGGGGTAAAAATTTAAGATAGTTTTACACATTATATGAACAAATAAAGTCCTTAGATTAGTAAGCAGGATAAGGTTAATACCCATAGGTTATAGATATTGGTATCTTTGCATCCCTCAGGTTCTTGGAAATGTAAATCTTGAATGAATAAATAAATGAAAGAGTGAATATGTGAGTCTGGTCAAAACTTTGAACCTTTCGTGCCTCTACTCTCTTCTCTAAAATGAAATTCAAGCCTCTGTTTAAAACTACTTGAAGTCTTCAGCAGTTCCAAGATAACTAACTAAATAAATTAAATCAGTTAATTGTACTTTTTACTGTTAGAAGGGAAAAGTGAGAGCAAATTAGTGAAAATGGATACTAGAGAAGCCCCTATTTGCAAAAGGATAGTGATGGGCTTCCTACCATGGAAGAACATAATCTGTGTGTAATATTTTTCCCTCTTGGCTGAACTTAAGCTTCCTGTAGCTGAAAGCAGATGGCACACAAAAGCTTACACAGTGGAAAGCCAGTTTTCCCTGTATGAAAAGAACTGAGAGCATTGGGAGTACTTTAACTTCTTGTCTCTGCTAAGTGGTGATGGAGATAAAGGCTGGGAAATTTCCTTTGGGTCTCATAGAATTCAAAAGCCCTAGATTACCAAAGACAGACTCCACCCTAGTGTCAAACTATTTCCTGGGCTGGGAATACCCAGAATGACATTAAGCAGTGGTTTCTAATAGTTGTATTTCCATGAGAAGGTTAGTGATGTTTTATTCATATATCACTCTAAGAGATTATTGTAAAAAGTATTATGCACTATGGTTATAGTCTGCCTGTCTTGTTTTCATTTTTATTTATTTTATAATTCACTTCTATCAAACAAAGGAAGAAACACATTTCAATTGAGAATATGGTATATTCTATTTTTTCCACTTACCCAAGCCAAGATAGAGCCACATTCAGCCACTACTTCAGCAACCCAAATTCCAGACCCAGTGCCAAGGAGGAAAGCCTTGTACACATATATCTTATTGGCTGAGAATTCCCAGTTTAAATACTGGCACTGCCACTTGGGTACTTGCCAGGGAACCATTGATACAACACTTAGTTTCGCTAGACTTCACTTTCTTCACCAGTAAAATTGAAATCATGATAATACCAACTCTGTATGTTGTTTTCTTCAAAGAACTCTGCTTCATTACATATATCCAGGGTATCTATTGAATTCTAGCACATTTAAGACTCTAGGTAAAAAGTTCTTAAACAGAGTGGAGGTTGTAATATCCACGCAGGGCATCTACACTGTACTTAGTGGCCCCTGGTTTCTTTCACCATTTTCCTGCAGCTTTTCAGAAATGAATCCAGTGTTGTGAATATTTTGCCATGTATTATAAATTTCTAATTTCATTAAACATCAAAGTTTCAATGGGGGAAAAACTCTTCTTTATGTTCATTAGTGACCTATCAATTCAGGCTAAAGCAACTGTTCATTTATGATCTTCCAATATTGTTGAATAGAATCCTGAAGCAAACTCACTTTAGAGAATCTGATGGCTGTTGCTGATTTTGGGTGTTCTGACACTTCTGAAGCAACCTTGGGGTCTGAGCACATTGTATATCCAAAGTGCTTTGTACAGATTGGAGAAGATGAAATTAAAAAAAATGAGTGTGACTTCCTTTACTCATATGTTTCAAGTTCATCCAATAGGATTTCTTAAGGACAAAGGTACTCCCTACTCCAAGCCTTATAAATCTATCTCAGTAACAGCATTGCTAGTCTGTTCCCCTTCTCAGACCACTTAATTCTTAGCTGTAGGACAAAGGTATCTGAATAGTGTGCTGAATAGCATCTTGAGGGAAACCAACACACACCCACCTCAACGGAAAAAAATTTCTTCTACATCATAAAAGCCTCCACAGACAAAAAATCAGACATCAATTATATTATTTGACAATCCTTGCTGAAAACAGTGCTGAAGTCCTACAAAATGTAAATATACATATACTGACACTTAAGCTCATTTCCTCATGGTCTCTTTTGATGATCCAGGAGGAGTCTCCACCTCAGCAATCTGCTATTGCCATTCAGACTCTCTTGATTAAATGGCAGAGTAGGTAACTAGAGGCCTTGAACTCAGCTTTATGGTTGCCAAGGCTAATTCAATGGTAGGATTCGTAGCTATGATTAATACCATCAGGGTTTTTATGGTCTTAATGTTTATAAATTATGACTGAACAATGAACATTTTATTCAGGTTATAGGATTTTTCTTCTTAAAGGATCAGAATTAATCAGTGTTTTCTCAATTGATTTTAAATATAAATCAGAGGTGGCTTGAGTAAATTATATGGCTTAAGTATTGAGATAATGATCTCAGAGAGAAAGGACATAATGAAAACCAAGCCACCTTCTCAGTGTGGTTCTGAGGGTCCCATGGCTTTTCATACTGAATGCAAATCAAGACAGCCAATCAATTTCTGTAAAAATTAGTTCTGGAGCCTTTTGTTCCTGAAGTAAAATTCCTCTGAGTGATCTAACTAGGAGAGACTCTTAGGTACCTAATAAATCTGTTGGGTCATGTTATAGAATACAATTGCCACTTTTTCTGTCCCTGTATTTTCAGTATGACATTGACAAAAATCTCCTTAAATTGCATTTTTCTTCCTGCTTGAAGTTAAGTGGTAAGAACTTATTATAATGGCTTTTCTCTAAGCCCCTCATTTGTATTTCTATCCAGTTGGTTTTGGGAAAAGCTCTTGGACATAATTAGATGCCTTACAATGTGCTACTTGCTATTCTGTCTTCTAACTAACACCCCCCCCCCATGTCTTATTTTGTGAGTGAGGAAGTCCCAGTGTTGCTTGACCCTGATACACTTGAATCTGACCCCTTTCCCTCTCTTAGAGTTCATTATCAGTCCTTGACTGTAACTTGCTATAGAGAGGTTTTGGTGAACTTCTAGAAGAGAAATTGCAGCAGAGGAAGAGAGGGAGGGGGAGAGGGAAGGGGAGAGATGTAGAGAAAGAGAGGGAGAGGAAGAGCATGAGAAGGAAATGGCAAGTTGCTGGGATCATGTTTCTCTTTATGAAAGAAGGGTGCTTGAAAGCTTTCATTTTCAGGGTTGCAGAAAGATAGCCAATTGCTTCCTGCTCAAAGGGTTTTGAGACTGTTACTGACTAGGCTGTCTCAACTCTCTTGTTTCTGCTCATCACAGTCACATCTGTTTGTATTTCTGTTTTTTTCCCCTGGGGAAGCCTCTGGAGAGCAGGTTCCATCAGCTTCTCACAGCTCATCTGAGGCCTGCCAAAGCACTGACAGAGGACAATCAGCATTCTATGCTCTGATGACTCCCATACATCTTGGAAAAGAGTGCTACAAACCTGGCTCCAAAGTGAACTCACAAAGAGGGGGAATTGAAGAACTTAAGCATTTCTCTTTGGGGATTCCAGGGATACTTTATGTTGTGGTGAGGTAGGACAGGACAAGCGGCAGGTGCTAGAAGATAAGGCATCCAGAGGAGCAGGGGTGTCCAGAAAATGAAGCCAAGGCTCTCAGACCTAAAAAGGAGCATCTCATCCAGGCCTTTGCAAACAGTCTGTCTTTAGTAGTTGAACTTTTATGTTTATTTTTAAAAGAAATCATACAATGAGTTACACTGCACAGAATAGATGGAAGTAGAAGTGCTATGCTTAAAACATGTCAAGAGAACTTGCTTTACAGGCGATCACTTTTAGAGAGCTAAGACTCCAGCTTGGAAGTGACTGACACTGACCATGATACTCCTCACAACAGGAAGGATATCTACCCACAAAACTCACATGGCCAATTAATATAGGGTATACAAAAAAACAAAAACAAACAAACCAAAACAAAGTAAGTCTCCTGAATAGCAGGGTGCTAGCATAGAGTTCTTTAGGAATGGAAATAGAGAAAAGTGTTAAGAATGTATATTTTTCAGAATTTGGCCAAGGCATGAATAGGTGGGTGCAGTGGGGTACAAGAGGTCTGTGGGAAACAAAGGAAAATATACCCACACAGCCTAGAAGAGTTCAAACTATGCATCTGGAGGGTATCCAAAAATCCCATAGCAGAACTGCTACTGATAAAGCAAGCCAGGAGAAAGGGTGTTTTGGAAGCAGGTGTCAAAAGAGAGTTCTTATTTTTTCTCTCACTCAAATGCCATTCTACTGGTCTGAGATGGCAGTGGAGAGGAAATAAAAGACAAATAGTCTTTTCTAGGACATGCTGCAATTCTGTCTTTCATTTTTGCCCTCCTGAGATACACATGACTTTGAGGATTTGAAACCAATATTCATGCTCTTCTTTGAGTTACTAAGCACCTGGGAAATAGAAATGGGTAGTAGGAAGCCATAAAAATCATGCCTTATTTATAGTTAATCTAATTGGATAATGTGATTTAGAGGGACTCGGTTGTTCCATGTATAGACATGTGCATGAGTGGCTGCATGTGTTTGAGTGTGTATTGGTGTGTTTCTGTGTCTGTCATATGTTGTGGAGGGTTCCCACAGGGACCAGAAGACTGTTTGGACCTCAGTGAGCAGCCTGACATGAGTACGTAGTGCCAAACTTGAGTCTAATGCAAAAACAGCAAATGCTATTACCCACTGAACCATCTCTCCATCCCTACAGATGTCTTTCTTTATGTTCTGGATTGAACTGACTGTGAGTCACAGACATCTTAGTGGAGGAGAGAGAGAAGAATGCATGTGGTCTGCAGGCAGACAGAATACATTAAGTTAGAGACATCCTAATCCAGTCTCATCAATCTCACATCAGATATTTCCCCATGAAAATGAAAGAATGGGGTGGAGAATATAAAGAAGTAGAAGTAACATCTGGATGCCGAGAAGGAATATATCTTATTTATTCTATTATCCCCATTTGGGAATTAGCAAGATTAATGGGGGAAGGTTAATCAATGTGTAAGTAACAGTTAGATGGGAGGAAGAAGTTCTGGTGTGCTATTGCACAGTGGAATGACTCCATGCAATAATGGACGGTATATTTCAAACTTGCAGATTTTCATGATAAATAGTATTTGACCAGGTGTTTTTAATGTAAAACATTACATAATGTATATGCTTTAAGTGACTGTGATAGTTCTGCTGTAAGTTTATTTTTTATATTTTATGCAATAGCTAAAAAGAAGATTTCTAGAAATAACTGAGAAGAAAGGAATTAGAGCAGTATTTGCAAATACCTATGGACTCAAGTTGTCAGCTTTGGCCTAGTGGACACATGTAAGCATGCCATAGAGTTCAATTCGCAGTCAAAAAACAAACAAACAAAAAGGTGGTGGTACATAAGGACTAGAAGGAGAGCAGATGATGTTTGCATACTTGTACTTTGCAATGATAATTGTCCCTCTTGGCTCTATATGCTGAAGCCGTCTTCCATGACTCTGTTTACTGACAATATCCAACCAAGAAAAGCCAATAAACCCACAGGCACTCTAAAAATATTTCAGCATTATTTAAGTAAATGGTAAATAGTTCTCCTGGAGAAATGAAAGAAAAAGAATGTAGAAAAGCCCTTTTCATTTCCTTGTAATATTTCCTCATTCTTTGCCAAGATTGTCCATTTTCTAAATAAAACCTTTGTCCTTGTTTAGCCTTTACATATACTGGATAAGGAATTCAAAGAGAGACATGAGTTGAAGAACAGGGGCCCTTGAATAAGGTGCCAGAGTAAACTCATACCAAATCCCAAATATCTGGCCCTGATCAAGGTTTCTTCTGATCTAGCTTTTGATGAAATACTTCCCCCCCCCACCCCCCAGTTCATGAAATTTAACCAATTGCTCTTTCTGAGCAGAGACACTATCTGGAATCAATACCAAACACTCATTCATCAATAATTTTCAATAAACTTTGACTATGTAGACTATGTGTAGGAAATGGGATCACTGTGAACAAGAGGGCTTCCAACTGTGCAGGCATTCCAGAGACAGTGGGAACAGACTAGGGGTCTTCGCTCCTGCGAATTAAGCTGATGTGTTCTTTGATTTCTTGGAGGCTTGGGGATAAGTTAAGCATTGGTTTTGCATTTTAGTTTATTCTGAAATGATCTGGGAAGGAGAAGAGGGTCCAGTACAAAAAGTGTAGAGCCCTACTAGAGCTTTCTATTTAGCCTCAGAGATTAAACAAAACAGCAAAATAATAGCGTCTAAAGGTACAGAAATGGATGGACTGTGATCTCTTTAATGCATTTACAAGAACTGAGGGAACGAACCTGTCTGTACAAATAAGACAGTAAACGGCCAAGCTGGTTCCAGAATTTGAGGGGTATAGATGAACCTTTCTAGTTTTCAGGAAAAGGTAAAAGAAGGAAGCAGGAAATGGGAGCTGGAACAGAGGTGAAATGAAGATCTATGCTTTTATCCAGTATTGTCTGTGGTACACGTACAAGCTCGCTGTATGGCTCCCAAATGGCCAGATGAGGGGGCGAGGAGGAAAAAACAAAACAAAACAAAACAAAACAAAACAAAACAAAACAAAACAAAACAGGGCTTGGCCAGCACACTTTGGCAAGAAAGGAAAAGTCAGCAGAAACCACTGGGTGGCAGTGTGCTGTGCTGGAGCAGCTCTGCAGTGCCTGCTGCTGCCTCTCTCCTGGGGGCTGAGCCCGTCTGTGTGCCCTGGCCTCCTGGCCTGAAGGGCTACAAGTGTCGCCATGCAAAATGTCTCAGCAGGTCTCTGGTGGGATGTGGGCTATTACTGAGCCATGTGCAGGAGTCTGGGCAACTTCCTGGGCTTCTGGCTGGGGCTAACTCTGGGTTCTGTACTCAATTCACATCCTCGCCCCTCTGCTCCCAGCTCCAAAGCCCAGCAAACCTCAGCTCCTGCAAGGCAACTATCTCACCCTAGTGTCTCCTCCATAGTTTCTCTCCAAGCCTCTTTTAGGGAAAAGGAAAGGGGGTTTGGGGGGGACGGGGCAGTGTCTTGATCTTCTACAGGTGTTCGTGGGAGTGGGGACTCTGCACCCGGGGGGGGTGGGGCGGTCGGGGGCGGCGGGCGGGCGGGAGCCAGTAGCTGGGTTCCGGGAGGGAGGGGCCGCCGAGACAGGGAGGGGGCCTCGCCAGGCTGTCGCGCTCTTCTGGAGGGTGCCTGCAGCGACTGAATTCCTGTGCTGCGACGGTGCCGCGCCCAGAGCAGCAGCCACAGCGACGATGCCAGGCCATTACCTGTTTGATCCCTGCGGGAAAGCTGGCACCGGCCAACTTTTGCTGATCTTCGGGAGGCGAAGTTGCAAGGACTAGTGGAAGCGCCGGAGGGGCCAGGGCGAGGGCGCGCTCCCCTGTGCGCTGCCTCCTCCCTCCTCGCGCCTGCCGCCCGCGCCCGCGGCCTCTCTCCCGCCCGCGCGCTCTCCCTCCGCCCGCCTCCCTCCTCCGGCCCCCCTCCACGCGACACAGGGCGGGGGTGCCGCGAAACTCCGACCCAAGCCGCTTGGACTTGCACCGTGTCCTCGGGGCTCAGGGGCCGAGCGCACGCAGTCACAAGCGCAGCTCTCTGCCTCCTGCCAGTCTCGCCTGCGATTCCAGCCCGGGTCTGTGGCGTCGGTTCGGACCAAGGCAGCCAGAACCCGCGCGGGAGCCCGAGCACCTTCGGAGGAGCTCAGAAGGCATGCTGAGCCCCCTCCTCGACTGAAGCCGGAGTGCCCAGAAGCCCCGGCCAAGCTAGCGCAGGCTAAGGAGACCCAGGCAGCGAAGGCGCGAGCCAGTGGCAGCGCAGCGGCGGAGGAGCAAGAGGAGGCAAAGGCAGAGGGGCCCCCGAAGAAGTGGTGGTGGTGGGCGTCGTGGCCATGGCGGCGGCTATCGCCAGCTCGCTCATCCGTCAAAAGAGACAAGCCCGCGAGCGCGAGAAATCCAATGCCTGCAAGTGTGTCAGCAGCCCCAGCAAAGGCAAGACCAGCTGCGACAAAAACAAGTTAAATGTCTTTTCCCGGGTCAAACTCTTTGGCTCCAAGAAGAGGCGCAGAAGGAGACCAGGTCGGAAAGGGGCTTTTGCCTTTATCTTTGCCCTTTCTTACTTTGCGACTGTGAAGGGGGTTGGGGGCGGCATGGAAGCGTAGGTGAGTTTGGAGCCTAGCTAGTGCAGATGAGGCCCCCTAGCCGGTGTGCGTGCGTGGGGAGGCGATTGCTTTTTTTTTTTTAAACCTCCGTAACAGTTAAACAGGCTTGCTGCATTGCAACTGCCCTGGGACAGGCACAGAGCCCAGGAGCATAGCTTGCCCAGGAGGTGCGACCTCCACTTCAGACATGTCACATGCATGTATGGGTGTGCATGCCCCTGGGCTAAGGAAAGGGAAGGTGTAACCCAGACTGGCTGTCCTGTGATTTGGAGATCGCAAGAGAGGAGCAGGGCTGGCTTCATTGCCCACCCCTCCTGGAAAACCCGGGGAACCCCTATCTTGCTTTCATCACTGGCAGCCAGACCCTTCCCCTCCAGGTTCCACTCCCAAGGGATCTGGGCTTTCCACTGTTTAAGCATTCCATTTCTTTTCGGGACAGACGTGACTTGTGGGGCAGCTTTGAAGCATTTGCTGGAGGGGGGGGGGTGCTGGTAATAATTCTAGAACCTTGCGTCAAAGATTTTAGAGATCTGGTCAGACTAGTAAAACTGATAACTTGACATTAAATACAAGACAAAAGACAGGACTTAAATCATCTTCAGGCTTTGGGTCCTTTTGGACCTTTTCAGTGCTAAGAGTATCAAGACTCTTCCCAGGACAGAAGAGATTACAGTAGCCTTAGGTGTCAGGTTGCGTCAAGGTAGACCTTGGGGGCGGGGCGGGGGGGAGGGGGAGCATGCAGTTTATTTACCGTTCTTAACCATATAAACTGTCCTCACCATTTTCTTGCTTTTTATTTGACAAGTATTACAGCAAACCTGATTTACTCATCCATCAGTTATTTCTCTGTGTGTTCTACACACCCTGGAATTCCCCAAAGCAGGCATACGTCTTCAATTTGCACGAAGTTTGTAATTCATAAGCTGTGAATTAAATTTGTTTAAAAAATCCATTACACCAAGTGATTATGTGACACCAATAAATACTATTTTAATGCACATGTCTGTATTCAATAAAAGCAAATAAATTAAATCCTTGATTATGGTGATTTATACTTGAAGATCATTTTAATCAAGAACCTGTTTTGAGTAATCATGTTTTGATATTAAATTTTAAAATAAGTACGATTTTATTTTCCTTCCTACTCATTAACAGAAACTGTTCTTTTTACATCCATTTTCCATAAGAAAAAAATCTGATAGGGATGGAGATGGCTATTTTTTCTACCCACTTCTCATTGTCTTGTGTGGAAGCCTCAGTTCTGTAGATAGAAGTTCTTTGATGGGATTCCAGGTTAGATACATAGCCTTCTACAAATCGTGCTGATTCTTAAGGAAATCGTTACTGGTCGGTTTGGCACCTGGTTGGCAAGCTACTTTACATTATTTTTATATTTATTTTTCCTTCCACATGAAAAGTAACACATTATTCAGAAGGCAGACTATGCCATTTGCCGACTCATTCAGAATGTTTAATGAGGTGGAGTACCACTAGGTGCAAAAGAGCCAGCTATCAGAAATAGAAGACTCTGTCAAAAGCTTTAGTGTATTACCAATGTTTTGAAATAGAAGTCAAATTTTTTTCAGATGTATTTTTTTAATGTATTTTTTTCCTGAAACTTCTCATTTGTTTACTTGTTTTCTTTTTTTCAGAGGACCCTTCCCTTTCAAAATATGCTTTGATTCCCCCCCCCACTAAAATGTGTATGTTAAAGTAGAATTTTGAATCCCAAGTCTCTTCCACTATATAGATATATATATATCAATTGACCCAAACCCTTGTTCTCTTTGCAGAGCCTCAGCTTAAGGGTATAGTTACCAAACTGTACAGCCGACAAGGCTACCACTTGCAACTGCAGGCAGATGGAACCATTGATGGCACCAAAGACGAGGACAGCACTTACAGTAAGTTCCTGCTAAATAATAGTATGTACCAGCAAATTGTTGACATTGGGTTCTTTTTCTTTATTTTTAATTCAGACAAACTTTGCCAAATCCGTATGTCAATGCAAAATATGATCATGTGACATAACCCTGTTTGCATAGGCTCACCTACAGGAAGTTGAACATGGAAACATCTAAAATACAAAGTAGAGCAAATAGTGTTGACACTGTCTGAAGGATGATCCAAATGCCATCTCCAAGGTAATCTAGATAGATTTATGGCTGTCCTTTGGATTTTATTACTTTTTCCCCCAGAAAAATTTCTCACCCACACAGTGATCCTGAAATAGCATGCTATCTCCACTCCTAAAAATGAGCCTCATCCCAAGAGGCAGGAGTGGTTTCATACCATGATAATTCACTGTTACAAGCTTTTGCCCCTGACACACTATACCAATACTAACTGATATTTTAACACTGAGTTACTTACATGGCTCTGCAAAGGGATTTCTTTAAACTGGAGAACATAATGGTGAATTAAGAAGGAAATGCATCAAAATGGAGTTTTATTTGTAGTTACTGAAGCCCAGTGATCTGAAGGTATTTGTTATATAACCGTTGTCTACAAATATTTATTTAGAATAATTAAAACAAAAATATAGATAGTGTCCCCTTTCCTTCAATATTAATAATTGCTGTTTCATTCAATTTACAGATATCTGCAGACATACTCATTTGTTTCTGAGGACTAAAATTATTGGTTCTCATAATTCACTCTCTGTTTTCGAAATTTGGATTCATTTCCCTCAGATTTGTTAGTTCCTAGAAATATTCCCATTGTTGGCTGAGAAAACAGCTGCAGAAAGTAGGTCTGGCTGCTAAGGAATTCTCTGTAGTTCATTCTTTTGGAACCGCATAACTGTAGACAGTAAAGCCATAGATAAGTATTCCAATATTAAGGATTAAAGAATTTTATACCTTTTAAGAATGTTTCCTGGGCTGAGGATTGAAATAGTGCCTCAAGAGAAAGTTACCTTCAATTACCCTTGAACCCTCTTGGTTCCTAGGATGAAGGCCCAGTATACTAAATGGCTCTTCAGTGTTTTGCCAAATGCTGTGTTGCTGTGATGATATTAAAGTTTTATAACGAATCCTAGTTACTCTTTCATGCATACTACTCTATTTGAAACAACTACCCAAACGAAGCTGAGCACTTTACTGGAATCAAGTAACACACATCACTATATAGTGGTCCATAATAAAATGTTTCACTAAGTTATAATTGCAGATTGATGCATGGGGCAAGAATTAAGTGATATATGCTACTCTCTATTTTATAGTGTCTCAAAAACTATGAGAATTGTTAAAGGGAAGTTTGTGATTAGCTACCAATCTGGTTGCTTTCGTATACTTTAAATGTCCAGGTTCAAATAGAGAAGAAATATTTGGTTCTAGTATTTCCTTAAATGAACAGTTTGTTTTGTTTTGTTTTAAATAGATGATTCAGTGTGTTGTCTCCTAATAAGAATGATATGACAAAACCATAAAGATGATACCATACATATTAATTTTAGGAGCTACACATATAATATACACACAGAAGTACACGCACACACAGCTCCATTTCTTACTCTGGATTTTTTTATACTGTTTAGAAGGTTGTGCTTCTTCATTACTCCATATCCATAACTTCTTTCTGCTCTAACGTGTCATATTTGAATGCTGATGACGTTCAGGGAACCTTAAAGAGCATAGCCAGATAACAAGAATCCATATCTAGTCTGATTAAAACCTATAGTGGTAAGTTAATCAAAGGTAAATAGTACCATAACATGAAACATTTAAATGAAAAGTATCACAAAACACCAGCAGGCTTGACTTCTGGGTTGAGGAGCAACCATGGCCTAGGGAGATAATTTCCCTTCCCCATTGCTACTATGCCACATCGCCACCATAAAACATAGACGCTTAATGAATAAACCAATCTATCAACTTGCAAGTGTAACCCTCAACTCTATCTCTCCTCCCCAAGCCAAGCATTTTAATATTACTTTTAAGTGATTCTTTAAATGAATGGAACAACACAAATATTTTTTAAACTGTGACTCGTTTTAATAGTATTTTCTCAACATGCATTCCCAGTATTATGTTTATCTTTTCCTTTCATCATAATTTTCTTATTTAGTTCAGTTCAATTGATTTTTTTCATTTTAACTTTGATATGGTAAACAAGATCACATAATAAAGCAAATAGTTTCAGGCTTTATGTACATCTGTTTCTAAATCCATGTTTGATACTACGCATTTAAGGTTACCTTATATAGATTTATTATAATGGTAAATGTCAGTCCAATGACATTTCATCATGGACAAGTAAGACATAAATTATGCATTTTTCTATAAAAAGGCAAAGATGATAGACATTTCATCAAGGCTGTTTTGTTATTGGGTACAATGAATGGATTTTAAAAGTGGGAGATTTCCCCTTTTTTCAAACTTGCAATAGTTTTGCTCCTTTAGTGTGTCATGATTCTCCAATACACATTAAAATAATAGCTTTATTAATTAGTATCTCTTGGATATATTGGCTCTATCACGCTCAAATGTCCTGTTCATCAACAAGGGAGCATGACTTGGGGTGAATAATCTCCTTAACTTAGAAATGTTTTCATATAGAAATTTGTTTTTACGTAGTCACAATACAGAACAATTAAAAAGCAACATGGAGGTTAGTTATGAAAACTCTCTTCAATTCACAAAATGAATGAATGGATAAATGAATGAATGAATCAATAAGTGTTAAGGCATGGTGTTGCACACCTTTAATTATAGCGCTTGGAACAAGAGATAGGCAGATTTCTGAGTTTGAGGCCAGCCTGGTCTACAGAGTGAATTCTAGGACAGCTAAGGTTACATGGAGAAACCCTCTTTTAAAAAACAAAACAAAGCAAGAACAAACAAACCAAAAAAAATCTCTAGAAATCTGGCTGAAAGAATTGAAAAGATTTTAGCTACTTAATGAATGCCTTTTAGAAACACAAATGAAATCAATTATTCTTTATATTAAATTTTTCATCATGATCAAAATATATTTTTGTTATTGTCTAGCATGATTAACTGTGAGTTCAGTTTTCTGGCAAAAAAGAGCATGACCGAACAGAATCAATGCATATGACACAATGGTTTACTCTAGGTGAAATTGTTGGTTACTATTGAGATTATTCATAACAAAACTCTAGTATAGTTCTCGACTTTAAAAAATACATCTGTCCTGAAATTAACATTACCTTAGGTTACATTACATGTATCAGTGTTTATATTCCGAAGAAATAGAAACTGTTTAGCTTCTGACTATACTAACCTGAAATTAAATTATTTGTGATACATCATAAGTCCATAAATAAGTTTTACAAAATTAGAAAAGGCATAGCAAAGCTGTGAGTGTCAGTAAGTGTCTGTAATCCTAATCCTAAAGAAGCTGAGACAGGGGAATTCTTACAAGTTCTGGTGAGCCTGAGCTGCAGAGCAAGACTCAGATCTGCCCGAGAAAGCAAGATTCTGTCTCAAAGGCAGGAACTAGAACAAGAGCACCTTGGATAAGAGGGGATTCTGTCCAAGCTTACTTCTGCTATAACAGTTTGTGTTTTTATCGTGAAGACTGCCCCTTTGGAAAACTTAAAAGCCAACTCAGTTTGTAGTTTATGTTGACTATCTAAAAGGAAATATTGGACTTCTACATATGCCCAAGTACTTCACATTGTTGTACTCTCTTTACTTTTGGCATATACATGTTTGTGTGCATGTATGTGTCTGTGTCTGTGTACCCAGCTTCATAAATTTTTAGGGTACATAGTGAAAAGTGAATGGCTTCTTACAAACTCAATAGCACTATTCAAGAACAGTGACAGGGGCTGGAGAGATGGCTCAGCAGGTAAGAGCACTGACTGCTCTTCCAAAGGTAGTGAGTTCAAATCCCAGCAACCACATGATGGCTCACAACCATCTGTAATGAGATCTGACTCCCTCTTCTGGGGTGTCTGAAGATGGCTACAGTGTACTTACATATAACAATAAGTAAATAAATAAATCTTTTTTTTAAAAAAAAGGAACAGGGACTATGGATTGATGTTGGGTGCTTCTCTTCCTCCTTTAACTGTCTATTGCTTGAACTTTAGACATATCATTTCTTATTAAACCACACTCTGAGAGCAGTGAAAATAAACACAAAATTCTAATCCTTATCAATCTCTTCTCTGCCTTCCTCCACACTCTCCTCTGATGTTAAATGCTATGTTCACACAACTAAGAGGGTTCAGAATATTGTTTAATAATATGAGATTCTAGAAATACTTTTTAGTTTCATTTCTTATCTATTTCCATTATCTATTACTATAACCTAATATGGTTTCAGGCAATGTTGGCTTTATAGCTGTATGCTAATATGTAGTGATATTGACTTTAAACCAACTCACATGGGATGTTTTGTTTAGTTTATGGTAGGTCTCAGAGTGTTGATCTACAATTGGTATCAATTATCCTCCCCAAAAAGATGATCGTGGTTCCACCCTATAGTTTGGTATCAGTTTACAAATGTGTTTTGAGTACCTGCAGTGAGGAAGATGTCATCAACAGAACAAGGCATGACTTATATGTGATGTGCTCAAAGATATTAGGTTTATTTCTTATATATTACATTGTCAAATATAGCACATGATCCTGACTAGCAAACTTTGCAATTCGTCTCCTTTCCTTCCTGTGACAGAAGGGCACAGCATTTTATATGGTGAGTATCAAATGAAGTGCCATCAGTGGCATGTGGTAGGAACACTTGTATTTTCAACTGTACAATATGTCCTACCTCCTCTTTGATAACACCCAGATTTTAAGAAAAAGATAAATTGTAGGCTTTGCAGGAGGTATTTTGTTTGTTCTTTATTCATATTTTTCTACAAACTACCACAACTACTGTAACAAAATCTATATGCTCAAGATAAGTGATTCTAGAAAAAAAAGCCTTATACATGGAAACTATAACTTTAAATTCATATTCATGAACGTAACAGATCAGTTTATCACCCCTAGGGAACATACAAAACAGGGCAAAATCATCAACATTCATCTATGACTCCTGAGAGAAAGGTACACAGGCTATTTCCAAAAGATGTGTGTGGCAAACACTACGTTTTAAAAATGTACTGTTTTATTTTTGTTCGTGGTGTGGGAGGGCAGAGACAGCTGGTGGTGGGAGGACACCCACTGGTTGTCTCCAGTGAGAGGTGTGTGGTGGTGAGGAGTGCTTGGGTGTAAGTTTCATGCAGTAAGACCTTCAGACGAAGCAATGAAGACCACATTAGCCTGCTTGCAATGATTTTGCAGGCCACATTACAGTAACAAATGACACTTTTCTTCCATAACTTATTTTTATTCCTATACCTATTATCTTTAAGACTAAATCCCAGGAGCCTGCTCAACTCTATCATCCTGAAAAATGCCAGTTCTTTATGAAATGCTACTCTGGGAATATAGAAATACAAAATACTTTTTTTTCCCTGGAAGTTCCAGATTTATTTAGAGGTTTTTGCATTGTAACTAATACAGATAATTTAAATGAAAATATTGACGCAGTGTGTCTCATAAGAGTGTAGGAATTTCTCAACTGGTAGTGCCATCTAACAGAGCCCATGGACATTAAAGCAATGGTCTAGAGCAACAGGTTAAGAGCTTAGTTTGAGGAGAATGCTATTTTAGTATATACTTTACCCCACCCCAAAAATGTAAATATTCCCCACCTCCAGTGCTATAAAATTCAGGGTGTTCCCACCAAAGTCTTTCATTGTCCCTGGAATGTTTAAGAGTATGTTCTTATCGAGCCACTTAAGTGAATATAATCAGCAGTCAAATACACTAGAAAGTAGAATGCAGCTATATTTGCATGTGTCTAGATACGTATGTCTAGAGTCATTTATTCTACACTGCTTTTAGGAAGCCAGATACTACCATGGAATACATTGGAAAGTCATGGAACTTGGAACTGTAACATTTTCCCATTCTTTGACATTTCAGCTCTGTTTAACCTCATCCCTGTGGGTCTTCGGGTGGTGGCTATTCAAGGAGTTCAAACCAAGCTGTATTTGGCAATGAACAGCGAGGGATACTTGTACACCTCGGTGAGTCTTTGTGTGCATGTTTTTACAATTCGTCTTTTCATCTGATATGAAAGAAAATGTATGTTCTTTTGATATCAATTCTGGTTTTGATGGAAATATATCAGGTGGACAGGCAAATTCCTTTCTGGTGACAATTATAGCTCTTCTTAATTAATTGTGTGAAACTAGCATGGTCAACATAAAATCAATAATATAGCTAAAAGTTTTAACAGACAATGCGATTGGAATAGTAGGCACCATGAGAGTCTGTTCCTTAACTACATAGCCATATCTATCCCTATTTATTCCTGAAGAAGTTAATGAGATCCCTTTTTAGACCAACTTGAGGAGAACACAAAAACTGGTTTGAAAAGTGCTCCTCAGTATTCATTACTAATCTGTTCAGTTAGTAAAATGCCATCTGTTTCTAGTTTAATTTTTTAATTATTTGAATTGTCAAAATTATGGGTACAGTGTGATAGATAATTCAATATTTGCATACAATATAATGTTCAAATCAGGAAAATAAACATTTCCATCCTTTTAAGCACATTTAAAATTTTTGATCAACAGCCATAGTGTAGAGTATACTATTTTAGTACATTTGGAAAATATTGCACAATAAGAATAGTGTTTTATTATCATAATTTTGTGTGTAGAGATGTGGAGGATATGGAGGCCCTCTCTATTCAATTCATATATATATATATATATATATATATATATATATATATATATATATATATATATATATATTACTATTCTACTTATGCCATTTTTTTTTTGGTTTTGGTCAAGCACAACTTAACCTCTTGCTGCATACAGATTCTCACTGGCATTTATTCTAACAATAATGAACAGAGTGAAATTTGTAACATTTTTCAGATATATTGATAAATAATATAATGATAAACAATGTAGGCTATAGTTTAATGAGTACCATGGGGCCAATTGTACTTTTTTAAGCAAATATTTACATTTAAATACAATTTTTAAATGACCTAGTGCTAGAGTCAGGATTTTGTGTGTTTTTTTTGTTTTGTTTTGTTTTTTGGGTTTTTTTTTTTTTTTGGTTTGTTTTTTGAGGCAGTCTTTTTCTCTGTAGCCCTGGCTGTCTTGGAATTCACTCTGTAGAGCAGGCTGGCCTGAAATTCATAGAGATCTGCCTGCCACTGCTTCTCTAATGCTGGAATCAAAGGTGTTTACCAGCTAGAGTTAAGATTTAATTCCTATCAACAAATTTCGTTTCAGGTTAAAAAAGATTATTAATATTCCTGTTACCTACTTTGAATCCATGAATTTTAAGAAAAAGACAGGATGTGATTATCTTAGTTTAGTTATTAAACTCCCTACATAATTAATCAATCAATGTAGAAAACCTTTAGGCTTTCAGAAATGGGAATAAATCTGATTATTGAACTGCCTAGTAGCTTTAAGAGGTGATTACTGACTATCAAAATCTATTCAAACTTCAAATAAAGCAATCTGTATTCACTCTTGCTCTGACCTGTTATTTGAATTTCATTCAAAGTCTGATATGTAAAAAGACTTAACAAACATGGTAAAAATCAGTCACCATGGTTTTGAGGGACTAATATGGAAAAGAGAAGTGGGAGACAAGCCCATAAGGGTTCATTCATCAGCAGGCACATCAAACTCTGCCACTTGTCAGCATTTTATCTATCTTGTTGCTTAAGATATAGAGGGGTCTTATTCTACTTAGTAAACTAAATCTTGATTTCATCGAAAGCTTCCTCTAATCCATTACTCTATCAATATAATGCTAGTACTATAGGAAAAAGGATGCAAATTTTTTTGGCTTTGTGATCTAATATAACATAATTCCATTTTAAGTGACCTTTTTTAGATCAACTTGGTCAAATGCAACAAGGTTAAATGCTCTTAATATGACAAATAATTTCCAGAACTAATATGCAAATATAGAAAGGAAATAGAATAATGACCATATTTGAGAAAACAAAATGTGGAGCATTCTATATTGTTTTAGTTAGGGTTTCATTGCTGTGAAAAGACTACCTTGATGGAAGCAACTTCTAAAAGAAAGAGTTTAATTGGGCTTATAGTTCCAGAGGCTTAGATTCTATGATGGTAGAGTGAAGGCATGGTGGCCTGAGTAGCAGATGAGAGCTCACACCTCACTCCATAAGCAGGAAGCTGAGACACATTGGGGATAGTATGAGTTTTTTGAAATGTTAAAGCTCACCAGTAGTGACACACCTCCTCCAACAAGACCACATCCTCCTTATCCTTCCCAAATAGTTCCACCACGCTGGAGACCAAGTATTCAAATATATAAGCCTATAAGGGCCATTATTTGCATTTAAACTACCACATTCCACTCCATGCCTCCATAAGCACATGGGCATATCATAATGTAAAATACATTTAGTCTAGTATCAAAACTCCCTGTAGTCTCTCAGTCTTAATGGTGTTTAAAATTCGAGGTTTTTTTTTTCTTCTGAGATTCAAGGCAATGTCTTATGGTAACCCTTTGTAAAATAAAAAAGTAATCACGTATTTCTAATATATAATGCCATAGAAGGTACATTCCAAAAGGGAGGACTCAGGCATAGTGAGGAAACACTGAGCCAAAACGAGACCAAATCATATCAGGGAAAACTCCATATCCTACAGTTCCACATCTATTGTTGAAAGGTTATATGGCTCTGACCTGCCTCCTACTTCACTGCCTACAAGATATGTCTTCATTCTCAGGATGATTCCATTACCTGTGTACAGATATCACTGGCAGATACCTCATATCTCTAGCATGCCCAGAATCTTGGGGTCTCCATTACAATCCATGCTTCACTTGCTAATTGCCTTCGTGCAGGAACTGCCATGCCACACATTGCCTGCCTTCAACAACTCTCTTTAACCATGGAGGATATTTCACAACCCTTTTTCTTGTATATGCTCCATGAATAAAAAGGACAATCCACACTTTCCTACATTCTTTCAAGAATTAACATGGTCAGTTCCATCCTAATTATAGCTGTCCAGAGCCCATGGATGACTGGGTTTACTTTACTTGTTTTACTTTACTGAAAGGGTCCTGTAAATGAAAAAGAGGGTGGAGAAGGAGGAGGGGAGGCTAGGGCAAGCCCACAGACTCCATCCTTTGTTTCAGCTGGATTATTATGATGATGATGATGATGATGTTGCAAAGCAAGCTTATTGGAGTAGTCTATTCTTCTAAGTTCCTATAGGAGGATGACTCCACCTAGGTCTTTAAGGTCTAATGTGGCACTCAAGGTATATTCAGCCTGCTCAGGTTGGGAAGGGCAGAGCAACAGTCCCACTCCCAGTACTGACTTCTGTCTCTGCTACTATTCTGACTCTATTTCTGTGAACAAACACGATGCTGAAGACAACTTCTGAAAAAAAGTATTTAATTGGGCTTAGGGTTCTATAATGGCCGTGGGCAGGCATTACAGCTAGAACAGCAGCTGGGAGCTTGTATATCAATCCACAAGTAGAAGGCAGACAGCCACAGTGTAAATACTATGAGTCTTTTGAAAGCTGGAAGCCCACCCCCAGTGATATACCTCCCACAAGGTCACATCTCCTAATCCTTCTCAAAGAGTGTTCCACCAACTAGGGACCAGAATTCAAATATATTAGCCTATGCCAGCTCTTCATATTCAAACCACCACATATATCTATATCCTATTAAGGAAAAGTACCTTAAATAAGCAATTACAAATCAGGGAAAGGAATTACATTCTCATTAAGGTGGAGGTATTTCTGATTTTTCATGCAGTTATATGTACAGATGGAATACCCAAACTATTCTGTTCTAGGGAAGACAACTGAGTCCTCTACAGAATAAATGTACCAATTCTTCCAATTCCTCTGTATCAATTATGACTTTATGTCCCCTCAACAGATTGATGACCATCCTGTCTAGAATTCTGTTTTATTTTCATCTAGTTTAAAATGTGCTCTCCAGACCCTATTAGAACAAAATTCTATTACTTTATGAGCAACTCACTTGGTAAATAATTTAGTCTCTGTAGGTAGGTCATAAAATTTCTGTCATAACCATTTAACATTGCTGTTGTAGCACAAAAGTAATCATAGGCAGTAAAATAAAATGAGCATCAGTCCTAGTAACAGCTTATTCACCAAAACAGATACTGGGATGGATTTGGTTTATGGCCACAGTTTTCCCATATGAAGCCATGTGCTTTCTCCTCTGCCCCAAATAGCTGTTCTCTATCACCTCTGACCTTGTATTGTGTATTTTCACAGATAACCTTTTATTGTATTTTAATGGGAAAATAGAGGTCATCTGGCAGAAAATCCAATGTACTTTTCTATCATATGCAAACATGATACATAAACATCTGTCTCTGTTATCTCTTTATCAAGCCCTTGCCTATTTGTAGAGTGACTCTTCTCTAGTTCAATCTACCCTTTATCTTACACTTCAATCTTCTTCTCTTTTACCTTGTGGCTCCCTTTACATAACTAATTACCCACTATCTACTAGCTCTAGTTGATTAGTAATTATTCACCACAAAACAACAAACAAATGATAATAAATCTCCCTAAAGCCTTCCTCATCCTCTAGACCTCCAGTAGCCTCCAGATTATTCAGATATTTGGAACTTTTACTGCTTCTATTCTTACCTATGCTTCTATTCACTGAAGTGCAGTTTCAACTCAATTAAAAGTAATTTTAGCAAAATCACCAAAGACTATCATGTAATAAACTGAAAATTTTTGTTTTGCTTTTTTTTTTTCAAGCTGTTGACATTACTGAACCTGTTTAAAATTCCCTTCCTCTTTAGTTTTGGCAATATAATTACACACACACACACACACACACACACACACACACACACACACACACACACATATATATATATATATATATATATATATATATATATATATATATATATAGTTTTTATATATGATGAAATTCCTTCTTTTGTTGCTTGCTGGCTGCTTCCAAATAATAACATTTGGAAACCTCTTTTCTTTTTCCATTCTGCATATTTTCTCTCATTTTCCACATATTGCTGGTACCATTCACATTCATTCATAGATAAAAATTATATGTCATTATATACTGACTTTTTAACAAATTTGTACAATAAAACTAGGAGGGTAGGCCATTAGAGGTTATGAATGAAAGGGAGAATTTGACCTTTGGCATTTCAGTTCATGGAAAAACCATTATCCAAATGGAAATAAAAGGAAATGGCAGATTTGCTGATTGATATACCAGAATGCAGATTTTCTGTTCCTTGTATAGATTGCCTTTACAATTCCAAAGAACTATTCCTGAGATTTTGAAAACTGGTGATTCTTACAAGACCTTTTAAATATTATCTTTTGCTTTTCTACTTTTGTGTCTCGTGATTCTATCTTCATTCAATGTTTTTAATCTATTAAGTGAGAAAACACCTCCATGTTCTTATTGTCATAGAAGTAACAACTTATCTCACATGATTAATCTTGGTATTCTTGTAGTATACATACTTCCCGATTTTTTTCTTGTGGCCATAGGAGATAGGCTTGGGGTAGGCTCAAGTGGCAGTGAAAAACCATCTGTGGCACAGATGATCATAATTAGCCATTATTTTATAGCATATTTACTTTTAACTATAATGTAACTCAGGAACCACAGGAAATTATCATTCATTGTACATAGATAAAATGTTCTTACCTTTGGGTTTTTTGAACTAATAAGGATTTCCACATAATTGTTTGAGAGTTCTCAAAACTTCATAGCATAACTATTTTTTAACATGAACCTTTTGAAATTTCAAAGTGCTTGAAATATATATTAACTATAAAAGCTCAAGATTTTTAAATATGGAAAATTGGTAACTTCTTAGTATTTATTTAACAGAATGGTAATAATATATACTAGGCAAAGATGATGAGAAAGCAAAGATTATTTGATTTTTATTTTAGAGTGTTCTAGAACTCATAGCAGCATCTTTATCTAATTACTATCTTTTATCATTTAGGAGTACCCAGTATTCCTTTTAAGCAAAAATGTATAGACAGTAGGGATTTTGAATTTCCAATGATTTGTGAGAATTGTATAACAAACATGATTTCTGGTTTTTGGACTACCAAAGCCAATCATATGCAAGGAAACAAATTTTTATCTAGTTTCATACCTTTGGCAGCTATATTACAGACTCAGCACTTTACTCAATCTGAGTTAAGGAGACATGCCTTTCTTCACTAACAGATTATTTACACACACTTCAAATTTATCACATTTCTTTTCCCATCACACAGAAATAGATTAATATATCATTCTCAAGACCCTATGATACATTTTTATTCAGAGGAATCACTACTAGAAACATTGAGAAATTAAACTATACCAGTCCTGTAGAAGCTACAACAAAGGAGCTTTTTTTACAAAAATTATTTTTCTGACAATTCAGATTTGCTTCCCATGAAGAACAACTTCTGAGGGTGGGAGGCAGGACCATTGTAGAACTAGAGGAACAGGAAGTCTGCTATGAAATTGTGTCTACTAGTCTACTAGAAGTGTAGGGTAGCTACATCTGTGAAATCTCACCAACATGGCTGCTAAATGAGACCTGAACAAATGCACCAGTAGGTTTCCTTTATATAGGAAAGAGACATTAAAGAGATCGAAAAGAGAGCAAAAATGTATAGACATTTTCCTTTACAAAAAGGCAAATATTTATGGGGCCCTAACCTTTGACAAAGAACTATAAGCAACTAAGGAGTAACAAGAGTAGGACAAATAGTCTTCCTTGGGGATAAATTGACAGAAATGGTTGTATTTATATATTTAGGCATTTGTAGATATATATGTGTATCACATGCAACCAAGGAAAATATGGCTATAATTTTGAGAGGGAACAAGAGGGAATACATGAAAGGGGTTAGGGGATGAAAGAGAAAGTGATATAATTATGTTTTATTTATAAAACATGTCATATGGATGGTTCAACAGAATTTTTAGTGTAAGACTAAATACATCAGTTACTGTTTCATAATTTTATGATTTTGCATCATCCATTACAAGACCTAAGCCACTGTGAAATTTGTTAAACCTTGCTGTTTTACCACGTCTAAATATCATGAGATGTTTAAGGAGATGGAAATGTTGGCTAGTATAATATAGCTAGTAATCAGTGTATGTTATATGCATGTATCAATTGTTACACTGTGCTTTATACATTTTGTACAATTCAAAAAATAAAAATAAAAATAAATATTAAGTGGAATATGTTCCCATCTGATAAAGTCTCAACAAAAGTTCCTTTACAGGTCCATTTGCTTATTCAAGTATGTACATGTATATAGATATTACAGTATATAGATATTACAGTATATAACATTTATATAACATGTATATGGTATTCTGTACCCATCATTAACCTCCCCTCTTCCCCTTGTCTTCCCATTAGTTGGCTCCTTCTTTTCATTTCCCCAAATAGTCTTATCTTTTTCTTTCATGTCATATATGCCATCTGACAAGCTTCCCAGGAGTGATATAATACAACTGTATTTTACCTTTAGTTTTGTGTAGAAGCACCACATTGATTCCCATGGTGGTTACATTAGGTTATAATCTTGATGACCTTAGAGTCCCTGCAGATTATATACTCAAGAACTCCAATTCTGAGTTTTTTGACCTTTTTATATATTGCATATATGTATTCTCTATTCAATGGCTTTCTGAATCTCATGTCCATACCATTGGACATTTTAATAGGTTAAGTCATTGACTATTTTAACTCTGTCTTTTACATCTTTCATTATTTTATCTGTACATGTATGTGTATGTGTTAATGCATGGAGATGCATGTGTATGTCAAGGTCAAAGATTTCTCACTGAACATTAAGCTCACTGACTCAGCTAAACTGGTGGGGCATTGACTCCAGGGATCTATCAGCTGTGTCTGCATCCCAGCACTGGGGTACCTGTCTTCTTACCCAAGCTCTCATAGGAAAGCCTTTAACAACTAGACGATATCTTTATCCTCAGCCCCTCCCTTCCTTTTCCTTCTTAAAAATCAGCTTTGTTGAGATATAACTTCTAGACCATAAAATTATTCATTTAGAGTGTATAATTCAATAGCTTTTCACATACTAACAGAATTGAGCCACCATCATTGCTATTTAATTCTAGAACTTATTACCATAAATGGTAAAATAATACCAATTAGCAAGCATACACTAATCCCTTCCCTCACTCCTTGGAAATGGCTAATCTATTTTCTCTACCTACATTTACGTGTTTTAGGTAATTCATATAAATTGAATTATAGAATGTATTTCCCTTTGTGGAGGGCTCTTGTCATTTAACATAAAGTACTTTGATTAATGTATATATAATTTATTTTTCAATACATAATTGTTTACTGGATTTGTAAGACCCTAAGAAAATTGGATAGATTGACATTTGTACAAAAGAACGATACATGCCTTTTACTCTGGTTCAGCCTACCCCAATTACTTTATCATTATTTATATTTATGTCACCATCTTATCTACTATGTATCTCTGTATTAACAACCTCTTTCACATATACTGTGGGGCCACTTAAAATATGTTAAGTCTTCAGTATTAAGTGGCTGGAGAGATCACTCATTGAGTAACATGCTTGATGTGTTGAATACTTGTGTTGTTATTCCCAGCGCCTATGTTAAAGCTCACTGTGGTGATACACACCTATAACCCCAGCATAGGGTTGGAGTGGGGGGTAGCCACAGGAGGGTCTTGTGTGTACTCACTGGTCAGTGAATTTACTTGAAATACTGAACTCCAGGTTCAGTGAGAGGCCATATCTCAAAAAATAAACCTGAGAGTCACAGAAAACGATGCCAAAGTCACCCAATGGCTTTTACAGACATACCCACAGGCAAGTATACCCCACTCTGTACACACACACACACATATGTATGTGTGTGTATATATATATATATATATATATATATATATATATATATATGTACACATGAAGTGGATGAATACAAATAAATTTGAAATCCTTTGCATGTTACCTCAAAGTAGTTCAGTGTTTACTTACTAACAGTAGTTGTAATTTCTTAGATAACACAACAAAGTCTATTTCTCAAGTTCAGTAAATTTAGCATAAACATAATATTGCAGTATTGTATCTCATCTACTGTACATTTTCCAATTTTATGAATTGACAGATCTGTTCATTATAACATTTTCTCTTCAGTCTAGTATCCAGTCTAGAGTAACAGACTGCATTAAGCTGTCATATTTCTGCAATATTTTCTGAGCTAGGTCCTTTCCAGTTCTTTTATTTTACAGTATTGGCAGATTTTTATTTTGTTTTGTTTTCTGGCAATTTTTTTGGAGCTAGCATGTTATTATGTAGCTTATGACCAAATTTTCAATTATATAAATTCAGATCTCTAGTGCTTATGTTAATGCAGAAATATCAAAATCTATATAAATTCATTGATCAATTTGTAGAACTAATGAACTCCTAGAAGTCTTATGTAACATGGGAAAAATTTGGATTTTATCAAATCTGTATAACATCAACGAGATAATTGAAGGCTTAGGGTTATTATTATAATTACAAATTTAGTAAAAAGCATTGTAGAAGATTGCTTTTGTAAGTGTAGCTATTTGAGAAACTGATTTTGTCTCAATTATAAATGAAAATAGATTGAGGGCACTGGAGAGATGGCTCAGCGGTTAAGAGCACCGACTGCTCTTCTGAAGGTCCTGAGTTCAAATCCCAGCACCACATGGTGGCTTACAACCATCCGTGACAAGATCTGATGCCCTCTTCTGGGGTGTCTAAGGACAGCTATAGTGTACTTACATATAATAAATAAATAAATCTTAAAAAAAAATAAAAGAAAGAAAGATTACTTTCAAAAAAAAAAAAAAGAAAATAGATTGAAAATCAACATCAGCAATATCATATCCAATGCCGAAGAAAACAATGAGCAAATTAATGTGTTAAAACCAAAGAGAGTGGGTAGAAAGAAATAATAATTTTTGATTCTAACGTTTGAGGGCCAGTGAGATGCCCAGAAGAGCAGTGACCTGAACTCATCATTTGAATCTATATTATGAAATCAGAGTATGGACCTTTGGAAGTTGTTTTCTGACCTCTGTATGTGCACTGTGGATCATGGCCCTTCCTTCTCTCACGGGAATAAACAAACACAAAAATTATAACCTTTTCTCATTTATATACTTCAGTTAACTGATATTACATTTTTTATTTCCTATAAAACTGAAGAAGTTTTAACTGTCAAACTAAATTCCCAGTCTGGGTGCATATGTTTAAAAAACTGATCAAATAACCTACATGTATGCAATCATACATTTTGATGGGTGCTTTTGTTCAGATGAATGCATTGTAATGTTAAAACAGCAATTATATAGATGCATTTCTGAGTCATCTTTTGAAATGCAAATAGTAAAACAAGAAATTATTTTAAAAGAAAAAACAAGTTAATTTTGCAAGTCCCAATTTTTTCACCTGTTTACTATTCTTTGTAGTGCTAAGAGTTTCATTAAAATATAAAAGCAAATCCAGCTTGGAATTTCACTTACTCTATAAGAAATGGTAGCCAAAGCCTGTTATTCAGGGTGAAAGATCTGTGTTTATGTTAAGTTTGAAAGTGACTGAGGACTTTCTCAGAAATCAGAAAGACAATAGTGGTAGTAAGTAAAGACAGAGATACTGGCTCTGTGACCTCTTTCTGAGGCCAAGTTGGAAAGGCAGTTTAAATTAGAAGTCATAGGGCACATATTTAATAGTTGTCTCATTGTTTTAACTTTGAGGAACATACCATTTATCTTAGGACTAAAATGTAAAGTAATTGTCAAGAAAGACAAAAAGAGTTTTGAGGTGTAAGGTCAGATGCAAGGAGGTTGTTTTTTTTTTTTTCCCTCTCTCTCCTTCCTACTTCTGTCTCTCATACATGCAAAAGACAGATGAAGGGATAAACCAAACTTTTGTTTGTTTGTTTTGTTTTTCAAGACAGGGTTTCTCTATATAGCCTTGGCTGTCCTGGAACTCACTCTATAGATAAGGCTGGCCTTGAACTCAGAAATCTGCCTGCCTCTGCCTCCCAAGTGCTGGGATTAAAGGCATGTGCCACCAAGGCCCAGCATAAACCAAACTTTTATCCATTGCTCTGTTGCTATGATGACACTAGTTTATTTTGGAATTCCAAAAATACTATGCTTTTAATATATAACCTATCCTGACCAAATAGGAGATTGTTCTGGCAATATTCTCAGTAGAGTTTAATAAATGTGTGGAAGAGAACCAATGGTTGTTAACGTTATTTTATGTTAGTAGGCCATGAATATCTTGAAGACATTATTCAATGAAGGCATTATTTTTAGTCCTTATTGTATTGTTTATTTTAATCCACAGCAGAATAGGAAAGAAATAATAGCTCACTAATACATTTTCTATGTTTTTCTTATTTCTGTGAAACCTGTGCTTTGAAATAGTTTGCTGCTGAATTCTGTACTTATTAATTAGTAACCGACTTTCTCCACTTTATTCTTAGCCTTGTATTAGTGTCTCTCAAAAGTACATTTTGATATTCATTTATCGACACAATAAATATAAAGGTCAATTATATGTTTTCTGTCAGGTCTATTCAAATATTTAAAATATGTTAAAGGCACAGATTATTGCCCATCTTATCTATTTAAGGGATAAGTTTTCAAAATTATTGCACAAGTCTGCGCATTACTGAGACACAAAGAAAACTCAGAAAGGTTCCAATGACTACCAGTCTTCAAGGGAATTATGAGTTCTGAAGAGAGAAACTTTAAATGAAAACATTCCTCTGATCATTATAATAGCTGTAACCAAGGTTAATAACTGACAAACCCCTGACTAATACATTAAATATGCTCTGCTTGAGCTGAATATGTCTGGAGATCACGCATCTATGCAAAAATTCTGATTAAGTTATTCATCAGATACTCTGATGCTAACTACTTTTGACAACCCTGGAAGTAGAACTACAGGGAAAACCTCAATTGATTTCTTGGATGGATTTTTGCATATAGCCAGTAGCAATAATACATAATGCCTGCTTTCATGGGGCATCAGATATTCATAGGAATTCTGGCACATCACATAACAAGAATAGTGAAAATCAGAAATGACATTCATTTTTTACTAAGGGAAATATTGTAATAATGATTTGGAAAAGTCAAGTATGCATAGCAATTTGAAGCATTACTATTTGGACTGCAAATATGCTTTAAAGAGTATACAAAATGTTCCCTAAAACTTTTATAATTGGGAATGAGACAACAGACAATGAAAATGATAACTTAGAAATGAAATTCAAACAGGTAAAACTATGTTATCTTTGACAAATACTATATACACACACCCCAAAAAATCTGTGCATAGCAAGTTGTTCTACCCTGCTTATAAAATCAAGGCTACTATAACAGTCCTTCTTAAGTGGTCTTATAAAAGATTTCTTTTAAAATGCTATATAGTATTCCATTGTTCCTGCCCATATAATAGTGGTAGGTCACTGTAACAAATGTTTTCATGCAAAAAGCCTTTGAAGAAAATAAAGCCTAGGGGAGTTTAGAAGCTGAGTGCTTCTGTACTCTCTCATAAGCTTTAAGAATCTTTAAAAGTGATTTAATTTCTCTACTCTCAGAGAACATATATAAACTCCCAGGAAAACCAAAGCATGGGGCAATGGTCCAGAAGCTTTTTTGGTATGGCCTTTGTATTTTTTCACAAAATATTTTATTAATTCTTGGAGAATTTCATATAGTGTGGTTTACTCTTCTTCACCCTCCCACCCCAACCCTGTTCAGGTTCCTCCTTCTCTTCCTATCCAACTTTGTGTCTGTTTTTTTTTTTTTTTTTTTTAACTCCATCAGAGTCAGTGTGTGCTACCCAAATGTTCTTGGATGCGTGGCTCATGGAGCATGGTCTATCTACTGTTGGGATCACTATTAGAGAAAACTAATCCTCTTTTTCTCCAACACCTAAGAATTGCCAATATTTTCTCAACTTACGATGAAGTTGAATACCCAATTCTTCCTTCCATTCTGGGAAGCTCTGAGCTCTACTGGGAAAAGGATTAACATATACTATTTTATCTCCAACCCGACTTGTAAGATTGGCAATGCTATTTTTAGCATAAGGCTCACTGTAAAGAAAAAAATACTTTTAAGAAAACAATTTGAATGGCCTTAAGGCTGGGATTAGTTGTGTATGGTTATGGAACTTTACCAGTTGTACCAAAAAATATTTGCTGTTTATATAACACCATAGTCTGCAGCAGATATTATGGGGCAGAATAGTTGAACAGGACAAAGAAATGCTCTTCAAATATAGCAAAAAAATGATACCACTTAGAGTTGTTTGAAAGCTCTTTAAATCTGTAACTTAAAAAAAAAAGATAACTCACAGGGACAGCGCAAGTATATTATATTGGGCCCCAGTAACTAAACATATGGCAGATTCCACTTCACCTTTGGACAGAAATAGCTTTCCTTATTTTTTTTTCTTTGCAAGTGGGCATTGGAAAGAGAAACAGTGCTTACCCAGAGATCCAGCTTTGTGGAGCTACAATAGTCAAGATGCATTAACACATAGTATGTTGAATAAGAGAAAGCACTGGTTTTTGGTTTCTGTCCTAATACAGTCACCGTTGACTTTCATGAATGATGAAGCAACACAGCTGAAAATCCTTCTATTTTCTTTTGCTTCATCTTTTTTTTTTTGTTATTGATGTGTTTATATTTGTCTCTGTAACTGTATGCACATGTGGGTAGAATAGACATGCTTATGTGGGCTGAGGACACTAGAGGTTATCTGGTGTTCTCCAGTCCTCTCCACCCATTTCTTTTTTTTTCATTGAATATATTCTTCATTGACATTTCAAATGTTATACCCTTTCCCAGTTTCCCTCTGGCTTCATCTTTAGAATTCTTATGTACATTTGAATTTTCCATACCCCTAAGACTCATTTTCCACTTCCCTTCAAGTACTAAGGGTGGCTAGTACTACAGAAAGCAAATAGATGCAAACCGTATTTATAAAACCTATTTATTTATTTATTTATTTATTTATTTATTTATTTATTTAATAAAATCTATTTATTACATTTATATTCCTAAAATCTTTCTTGGTGAGGAAAAACACCTGACTAATTCATGTTTCTTTTGTACTCTTCTATCCCCACATGGAAGTATGAGCTCATAAAAAGTTCTGTTTCCAATGGGCTACCATTGATGCATTCCAATGCCATCAAGGGGTTGAGTCTAACAGATTTTAAGTTGTGTGTAACAGGCTCAGCTAATACTTTAAATAACTAGTGTTTCTGATACAGACATTCAACCTTATTTAATAATAACCTTAAGAATATGGAACAGCAGAGCTATGATGGGTGGTTTTGTACAGCTCCTTACTTTGCTATAGACCTTGGTTGTACCTCTACCTACACAGAGCATTTTGATATAGTACTCAAGATGTTTCAGGTATGCCTCTCCATCTTTTGAAGCAAGGCATTTTTTTCTCTCCATAATTTATACTTCTATTCACCATTCCTACCCAGTAGCTCCTGTCTTTAACCTATGAACTGTTTTTTTTTAATTAATTTATTTATTTGTAAGTTTATGTGTAGATGTGTATGCTTGAGAGTTGAGGTCAATAGAGAGCATTGATACCCTAGAATTGGAGCTACAGATAGTTGTAAGCTACCATTGGGATGATGGGAAAGAATCTTGGGTCTTCTGTAGGAACAGTAAATGCTGTTTTTAGCTGAGCCATCTTTCTGGTCCCAAACCACTAAATTGTCAATGATGTTAGTGAAGCTTCAGTGTAGAAGAATGTATTGTTTTGTTTGTTTCTTAATGTCTATACACATTCTTCTCTCTTGTGTTAGCACAAGCCATTCACAATCCTTGTTGTTAGGGAAACAACTCTTTTGCTATTTGGGCCTTACATATTGGTATGGATTTATAAAGGACTCATTTGGCAACATACTGCCTACATATTAGTGTTTGTTATATAATTATAAAAAGCAATTCATGACAAAAATACAAGCAAGCAAGTGAAGAATAATGGTAGTTAAAAAGTGTAGGAAACTCAGATGTGCTGATATAATCCTGGATGTGATTTGTTTCAGACCTAGCTATTGTTATTGGCAGCCATCACCCTTTTATTGTGGCTGTTTGGGGGAGCCAATATGAAAGTGAAACACAGTTTATTCCCCAAGTTTTTTTTAGTAGCCTATGAAATTCTAACTAGCCTATGATTACTAGGCTGCACTCACTGCCATTTCTGTCCCACTTCTGCAATTAAAGACTACAGGAAGATGAGTGAGTGTATATGGGGATAGTATGGTGGCAGTTACTTTCAAATAGGCTCACAGTGCGTTTCTCAAATGTGCATTTAATATTTTTAAATGAGCATATGAGAGAGGATGGATAGTGATGTGGCCTGCATTTTTACTTTGCTTTTACTGCTCATGTGTGATTGCTTTCACTAATATCTCCTGAAATATTACTATGCAGCAATGAGTAATGACTTAAACTTCATTTCATGCATTCTAGGCTTTTTCTAACCATAGCTAATTTAAATATATATACACATACATACATATATATTTGTGTGTGTATATATATACATATAAATATATAATTTATACAGCCTGACTCATTCTTTAACATGATAGAATTTTCTTTGCTAAGTATATAGATAACATTAAATCCAAAATGCAGTAATCTGAAAAACTCTATCAAGGAATCAGTGGCATTAATAGAAAGGTCACATCACATTAAATGCTCACTATATGGGATATGTCATAAAAAGATGAGATTTTAAAGTACAGACTTATTGAATACATAGCATCTGAAAGCTAAGGATGGATTTTTTTTAATGGCATAGATGTGCTCATTGTGACAGACCTCAAAATGTTTAAGGGGTTTTCAAGTTAGAAGGAAGGAAAATAGGACCCACTTTGAAAGTATCACAAAGGAAATTGCTTATTTTTGGCACATTAATTAATTACTTTCACAGTTTTGTTCATTATGTTCCTTTATCATTTTATAAGGACAATCACAGTTTTTAAATGTTATCCACATTTAGATTCTCAGTGAATCAGTCAGTAAATTACCTAGGCTATAAATTAGAATATGAGTGTGTCCAATCAAATAACTACAATGTGTTCTTAAACATTGGTTGGGGCATCAGAAACAAACTTGAAACTGATCATGATCATTTTTGTAGTAACATTTTTTTATCTCTAAGATGTTATTATTAAATTTTCCTCTTAAATGGTAGCATGAGGACACTGAAAATAACATTTTTTAAAAACACTATTTTACTTATAATTATCTATTTATTATATGTATATGCGTACACTGTAGCCATCTTCATAAACATCAGAAGAGGGCATCAGATCCCATAACAGATGGTTGTGAGCCACCACGTGGTTGCTGGGAATTGAACTTTGGATCCCGGGAAGAGCAGTCTTAAACACTGAGCCATCTCTCTACCCCCAAAATAATACTTTTATTTAGGTTCCCCCCTCCCAAGTACAAGTGGAGTGCAGAGTTTGTAATTTTTATGAGACTGTAGTGAGCCATTATTTGCTATTATTGTGGCCACGAACCTATTACTATCTCAACAGGGAGACACATCTTATACTGCATGAGGAAATTGCTCTTTCGAGAAGCACCATGCAGAACAGCTATAAGCAGGATCCATGGTGGGTTAAAAGTTCACAGGAGACCCTTGATATAAATGTTTTCATATATGGGAAGATCTCATATCTGAGTTTAGTTTATGGTATAAAAAGAAATTTTAGTACTATAAACAGGCTTCTCATTCTATGTTTGCCCCATCTTATGATTCTTTTTTTATTGATATATTTTTTATTTATATTTCAAATGATTTCCCCTTTTCTGGGTCCCCACTCCCCACAAGTCCCATAAGCCCTCTTCCTTCCCCCTGTTCTTCCATCTACCCCTTCCCGCTTCCCTGTTCTGGAATTGCCCTATACTGTTGCACTGAGTCTTTCCAGAACCAGGGGCCACTCCTCCATTCTTTTTGGACATCATTTAATTTGTGGATTATGTCTTGGGTATTCAAAGTCTCTAGGCTAATATCCACTTATCAGTGAGTGCATACTATGATTGATCTTTTGAGACTGGGTTACCTCACTTATTATGATGTTCTCCAGCTCCATCCATTTGTCTAAGAATTTCATGAATTCATTGTTTCTAATGGCTGAATAGTACTCCATTGTGTAAATATACCACATTTTTTGTATCCATTCCTCCGTTGAAGGACACCTGGGTTGTTTCCAGCTTCTGGCTACTACAAATAGGGCTGCTATGAACATAGTGGAGCATGTGTCCTTATTGCATGCTGAAGAATCCTCTGGGTATATGCCCAGGAGTGGTATAACAGGATCCTCAGGAAGTGTCATGCCCAGTTTTCTAAGGAACTGCCAGACTGATTTCCAAAGTGGTTGCACCATCTTGCAATCCCACCAGCAGTGGAGGAGTGTTCCTCTTTCTCTACATCCTCACCAACACCTGCTGTCTCCTGAGTTTTTGACCTTAGCCATTCTGACTGGTATGAGGTGAAATCTCAGGGTTGTTTTGATTTGCATTTCCCTAATTATTAATGATGTTGAACATATCTTAAGGTGTTTCTCAGTGCTCCAAAGTTCTTCATGTGAAAATTATTTGTTTAGCTCCGTACCCCACTTTTTAATGGGGTTATTTGGTTCTCTGGGTTCTACCTTCTTGAGTTCTTTGTATATATTAGATATTAGCCCTCTGTCGGATTTAGGATTGGTGAAGATCCTTTCCCAATCTGTTGGTTGACATTTTGTTCTTTTGACAGTGTCCTTTGCCTTATAGAAACTTTGTAGTTTTATGAGGTCCCATTTGTCAATTCTTGATCTTAGAGCATAAGCTATTGGTGTTCTATTCAGGAACTTTCCCCCTGTGCCCATGTCCTCAAGGGTTTTCCCCAGTTACTTTTCTGTTAGTTTCAGTGTGTCAGGTTTTATGTGGAGGTCCCTGATCCATTTGGAGTTGAGCTTAGTACAAGGAGATAAGAATGGATCGATTCGCATTCTTCTGCATGCTGACCTCCAGTTGAACCACCACCATTTGTTGAAAAGACTATCTTTTTTCCACTGTATGCTTTCAGCTCCTTTGTCGAAGACCAAGTGACCATAGGTGTGTTGGTTCATTTCTGTGTCTTCAATCCTATTCCATTGATCCACTTGCCTTACATTGTACCAATACCGTGCAGTTTTTATCACTATTGCTCTGTAGTAAAGTTTAAAGTCTGGGATACTGAATCCCCCTGAAGTTCTTTTGCTCTTGAGTATAGTTTTAACTATCCTGGGTTTTTTGTTATTCCAGATGAATTTGAGAATTGCTCTTTCTAGCTCTATGAAGAACTGGGTTGGGATTTTTATGGGGATAGCATTGAATCTGTAGATCGCCTTTGGCAAGATGGCCATTTTAACTGTATTAACCCTGCCAGTCCACAAGCATTGAAGATTTTTCCATTTTCTGAGATCTTCTTCAATTTCCTTCTTCAGAGATCTGAAGTTCTTGTCATATAGGTCTTTCACTTTTTTGGCTAGAGTCATCCCAAGATACTTTATGCTGTTTGTGGCTATTGTGAAAGGGGTCATTTCCTTAATTTCTTTCTCAGTCTGCTTATCCTTTGAGTATATAAAGGCTACTGATTTGCTTGCGTTGATTTTGTAGCCAACCACTTTGCTGAAGTTGTTTATCAGCTGTAGTTCTCTAGTAGAGTCTTTAGGGTCACTTAAGTATACTATTATATCATCTACAAATAGTGATAGTTTGACTTCTTCCTTTCCAATTTGTATCCCTTTCACTTCCTTATGTTGTCTAATTGCTCTAGCTAGGACTTCAAGAACTCTATTGAAAAGATATGGAGAGAGGGGGCAGCCTTGTCTAGTTCCTGATTTTAGTGGGATTGCTTCAAGTTTCTCTCCATTTAGTTTGATGTTGGCTACTGGTTTCCTGTATATTGCTTTTACTATGTTTAGATATGGGCCTTGAATTCCTGTCCTTTCCAAGGCTTTTAGCATGAAAGGATGCTGAATTTTGTCAAATGCTTTTTCTGCATCTAATGAGATGATCATATGGTTTTTTCTTTGAGTTTGTTTATGTAGTGGATAGCATTGATGGATTTCCTTATATTGAACCATCCCTGCATCCCTGGGATGAAGCCTACTTAATCATGGTGGATGATCGTTTTGATGTGTTCTTGGATTCGGTGGGCAAGAATTTTATTTAGTATTTTTGCATCAATATTTATAAGGGAAATTGGCCTGAAATTCTCTTTCTTAGTTGGATCTTTGTGTGGTTTTGGTGTCAGCATAATAGTGGCTTCGAAGAAGGAGTTGGGTAGTGTTCCTTCTGTTTCTATTTGGTGGAAAAGTTTGAAGAGTATTGGTGTTAAGTCTTCTTTGAAGGTCTGATAGAATTCTGCACTGAAGCCATCTGGTCCTATGCTTTTTTTTTTTTTTTTTTTTTTTTTTTTTGGTCAGAAGCCTATCTATGAACCCTTCTATTTCTTTAGGGGTTATGGGTCTGTTTAGATGGTCTATTTGATCCTGGTTTAATTTTGGTGATTGGTATCTGTCTAAGAAAATGTCCACTTCCTCCAGATTCTCCAGTTGTGTTGAGTATAGGTTTTGTACTAGGATCTGATGATTTTTTGAATTTCCTTGATTTCTGTTGTAATATCTCCATTTTCATTTCTAATTTTGTTAATTTGGATACTTTCTCTGTGCCCTTTGGTTAGTCTGGCTAATGGTTTATCTATCTTTTTGATTTTTTCAAAGAACCAGCTTTTGGTTTTGTTGATTCTTTGTATGGTTCTCTTGGTTTCTACTTGATTGATTTCAGCCCTGAGTTTGATGATTTCCTGTCTTCTTCTCCTCCTGGGTGAATTAGCTTCTTTTTGTTCCAGGGCTTTCAGTTGTTCAGTTAATCTTCTAGTGTATGCTTTCTTGAATTTCTTTTTGGAGGCACTCAAAGCTATGAGTTTTCCTCTTAGCACTGCTTTCATTGTGTCCCATAGATTTGTGTATGTTGTGCCTTCATTTTCATTAAATTCTAAGAAATCTTTGATTTCTTTCTTTATTTCTTCCTTGACCAAGGTAACATTGAGCATTATTCAGTTTCCATGTGTATGTGGACTTTCTGTTGTTTTTTATTGTTATTGAAGACCACTTTTACTCCATAGTGATCTGATAGGAGGCATGGGGTTATTTCAATCTTCTTATATTTGTTTTAGTCTGTCTTGTGACCAACTATATGATCTATTTTGGAGAAGGTACCATGAGGTGCTGAGAAAAAGGTATATTCTTTTGCTTTGGGATGAAAAGTTCTCTCTCTCTCTCTCTCTCTCTCTCTATATATATATATATATATATATATATATATATATATATATATATATATATATATATATATATATATATATATGTTAACTCCAATTGGTCCAAAGCTTCAATTAGTTTCACTGTCTCCCTGTTTAGTTTCTGTTTTCCTGATTGGTCCATTGGTGAGAGTGGAGTGTTGAAGTCACCCACAATTATTGTGTTAGGTGCTATGTGTGCTTTGAGCTTTGGTAAAGTTTCTTTTATGAATGAGGGCGCCCTTGTATTTGGGGCATAGATGTTCAGGATTGAGAGTTCTTCTTGTTGGATTTTTCCTTTGACCAGCAAATAGTGACCTTCCATGTCTCTTTTGATGACTTTAGGTTGAAAGTCAATTTTATCTGATATTAGAATGGCAACTCCGGCTTGTTTCCTGGGACCATTTGCTTGTAGAATTGTCTTCCTGCCTTTTACTCTAAGGTAGTTTTTGTCTTTGACACTGAGGTGTGTTTCCTGTATGCAGCAAAATGTAGGGTCCTGTTTACGTAACCAGTCTGTTAGTCTATGTCTTTTTATTGGGGAATTGAATCCATTGATGTTAAGAGATATTAAGGAGTAGTGGTTATTGCTTCCTATCATTTTTGATTTTAATTTTATACGTGTGTGGTTATCTTCTTTGGGTTTGATGAAAGAAGCTTAATATCCTGCTTTTTCCAGGGTATAGTTTCCCTCATTGTAATGGTGTTTTCCACCATTATCCTTTGTAGGACTGGGTTTGTAGAAAGATATTGTGTAAATTTGGTTTTGTCATGGAATATCTTGGTTTCTCCATCTATAGTAATTGAGAGTTTCGCTGGGTATAGTAGTCTCGACTGGCATTTGTGTTCTCTTAGAGTCTGCATGAGCTCCGCCCAGAATCTTCTAGCTTTCATGGTCTCTGGTGAGAAGTCTGGTGTAATTCTGATAGGTCTTCCTTTATATGCCTTTAGTTGCTGGTGATTCTCAATCATGTACAGATTCCGTAAGATATTAAGACAGAAACACATAATTTCTATTGTTCTTAGGGGAAAATGTTGTAATATTGCCAGGGATGCCAAGGCATTAGATACATTTTTTTGGTCATCTAACATAATTCAAAGAAAATGTGTCTCTCTGCTGTACCCATGGCAGGCTTTAAACTCATGGTGGTCCTTCTGTTTCTGCCCACACCTGCTGGGGTTACAAGCATTTACCTTCATGCTTAGCTCAGACAGCTTTATTGTATCTGTGCATGTTAAATGCATTTTTCATACAAACTCAACTTTAATCCTGCTTTTATCCAACACTTTCTTCAATATGAATACTTACAGAATCCCTTTTCATTCAGGTGTAACATCCTGAATTCCAATGAGATAGAACTTCTTTTGTTTTTTTTTCTTTATTGCTTGCTTCCGATTTTTTCTCCATTCATTTTGTGTGTTTCCAAAATGGCAAGGGAAGACCTTCACTGCCAAGTTTACGTAGTAGAGGTTTAAATTGTGTATCCTTTAAGATTCTATCTTGTTTTGCTTTAATTGGTTCATCATAAATACAGCAATTACAAAAAGTGGCAGATAATATTGGACTAGCTTCTTCTGCTGCTTTATGTTCAGAGAAGACTTCAGAAGCATTAGAGCACCACACTTTATTTATGCCCTCACAGTACAATGTGTGTGCTATTTTTACACATCTCTTATTTCCATGTGTCTTGCTTGTAGAATTGTCACTTCATAATCTATACTTTAAGTTATTTAAAAATGAGAATCATACCTTCTTTTATATTTTATTTTTCATCAATTTCATTATAAAGTGCCCAGTATATATGCTACAAATGTATAGCAAATAATAAAACAAAAACAAAATTGGACTGTGTAAGAGGCCAGTGGTTGAGAAGAAATGAATGATTTGTCCGATAAGGTAAGAAAAGATTTAAGTTAAATGTGACTGTTTGGTAAAGAGCTATTTGAAAGTTCAAATGAAATATTTTCTCCCTTGTACCTTCATGTTCTTATACCTCTCTCCCTTTTTGTGATGTGTGCTGGGTACATCAAGACTGTGCAAGATATCACCTGTTCCAAAATAGTGATGAAGAAAGGGCTCTTTTCTGTCCATGGGAATCACTAGCTGAACACAGTTGTATTGACAGTTATAGTGTGGGCACACTGAGATCCAGGAAGGCAGCTTTCAGCATTTGAATGAGTTTATATATTTGACTGCCTTTCTTCCTTTGTCACCTTGCCTGTTGCCTTAAATATTAAACAATGCTGTTGATTTGTTTCCTGTAGCTCCTTGTCTGTTTTTTTTATTCGATATATTCTTTATTTACATTTCAAATGATTTCCCCTTTCCTGGCTGCCCCCTCCCCAAAAGTCCCATAAGCCCTTTTCCCTCCCCCTCACTGTTCCCACATCTACTCCTTCCCACTTCCCTGTTGTGGTATTTCCCTACACTGCTGCACTGAGTCTTTCTATAACCAGGGGCTACTCCTCCATTCTTCTTGGGCATCATTTGATGTGTGGATTATGTCTTGGGTATTCCAAGTTTCTAGGTTTATATCTGCTTATCAGTGAGTGCATACCATGAGTATTCTTTTGAGACTGGGTTACCTCACTTAGGATGATGTTCTCCTTAAAGAAATAACAACATTACTTGCACTGTGGCTTTTTAAATAAGATCCACTGCACTAAGATTGAAGAGAGCACAGATATGATGTGCTCTTTAGTCCTGGGATCCAGGCTATTCTCTCAGAAAGTAGATGAGATAAACCTAGACGAAATGAGCTTTCATCATTATCTACTCTCAATCCAAACAGTGGGATAGATTTCTATTAAATCTTTTGCAATAATATTCTTTTACTTTTACTGCCTTTGGTTTTCTGGTTTATTTATATAAAAAAGCAGCATTAGATGTCTACTAGAGACATAATTGTTTTTGACCAGTAAAAGATGTTTGTGCCTTCTAATTGCCTGCAGTTAATGGTCCTGCTCTTTATCCCACAAAATAATGGAAAATGTCACATTTTAGTGTTCTATGACTCATTATAAGAAATAAATGTGGGGATGGTGTCAAAACACAGCAACTTGCTGTATGTAAATGACAAAGTACATAATTAGATATTTCTAAACTGAAAATATTTGTTCATATAGGCTTACAAATACACACTTTTCTGTGCCCTAAGTTATTATATCATGTAATGAGGGTTCAGTCTGTACTCTTGCCTCTGGGTGGTGGCTCAGGAAGCAAACCAAGTGACCTTCCATCTGAGCTGTAATTATCATCCCATGTAAGAGAAACTTCATGGTTCCCCTTCTCTGTTAATGTCAGGTTTTTGTTTCCTACAGCCTGTTTGTTAGTTTCCCCCATGGTGCAGTCTTCCAAACATTAGTTATTTCTCCTTTTGTGCTATTTGAATTAATGTGGGTGATTGTGGTAGTTAGAGTCTTTTCACTCCCAGTTAGTAATTATCCAATCTATAGTTTCATGCCAAACTTCCGTGCAGCGGAAATGGGAAAATCTGAGACTTCTCAGAAAAAATATCCTTGTATAATTGACTACATCTAATATGTAGGCAAAGTTAGGATTAAAATAAATTTATTCCCAAACAAACCACAGTTCTATGTTAAGAGATTTTACTAATGCAAATACTAAATGTCTGTTAGCCTCTGGTATATTCATGGGACTCTTGTCTCTTCTATCAATTTATCAAGTCATAGATGCCTAAGAATTTCCATTAGTTTTATTGGCAAGAAAATATGCCTGAGAGTTCTTCAGAGTGATTGTTAGCAGATAAAACATATAAGCTTTGGTCATCTAAAATGATAGGAAGTGCTAAAGCCCTGAGTTTAACTTAGTTTTGCTGAATTATTTCATTACATGTGTTGTATTGTGTACCCAAAGCACTGATCTTTGGAATTTTCAGAAAGCTAAATCAAAACAGTTCTTTGCTGTTTTCTCACAGATTAGCTAGGAAAAAAGCCATATTATAATTATAATTCATACATTCCTTTTTATAAATCTGGAAAAGGCAGTGAAGTTAAAGATAACTTTTAAACAACAGAATCTCATGAAATTACTATTTATGCACTTGTACTTAGAGATACAGTGAGATTAAAGTTCCTGGGTTAACCATGTAAAAATAAGCCTGAAGATAGTGGATTTGTGTAATTCTTTCAGTAACTATGAGGCCTGACTAGCCATTTAACTGTAGAAAGAGGTGGAGAGACATTTTTCAAAGCTCAACTATTCATATGCAGCCTACCTCAACTGTATAACTTCTGGGAATACTGTGAATATCCCATAAACATGACAATGCATGAAAATTGCATCCATCTCATAATTTAGAGGTGCCTAGAGGAAACAGTTCCTGTGGTAGCCACAAATAGCCTTGATTTTCACATATTTAGGTTACAGAAAATAGGCATATAGAGCCACTCAGTCCTGAAATCCGACTGGAGCATCTCAAGCTTCAGTAGTTTATCATTCTCCAACTATGACCTTGAGGAAATTACCTTAATTTCTAAAGTCCTAGAATTCATTGAGATTACTTTTGTGAATTATCTGTCAAATCTATGTATTTAATAAATAACTAGGTCCCTACCATTGCTATTGAATGAACATTGAATTGAGGATAGCTTTTCAATAACTAATGCTCGAAAACATTTCTAAACTTTACTGTTAACTAGGAAGTGTGACTTTGGAAAATGTTTTTTAGACCTTTTAAAATGAAACATTTTATAAGGAAATTATGTCTTGTGGGTGCTTTGTCAGTTGTATTTGGTTATGTTTACATTTTTATTCATTATAGACTGAAAGCTCTTCACAGTTCCATATACCATTATGAAAATAAAAGCCCCACACTTACTCAAGTTCAAGTTTTGTATTATAAATCTGGGATAATTTCTGAGCTCAGAATCTCCATGGCTCACCTGCTTAGTA